>NW_015650693.1:199420-205340 GCF_001515625.1 Sinocyclocheilus rhinocerous | reverse complement strand
CAGGATCCATGAGCCCACTTGCGCACAGTTGTGTGTTTCTGTGTTTACAGTAGTGTATTTTGTTTTATTTTTGATTTAACTGAATTTACTGTACTGTAAAATATACTACTGTAATGTAATGATTTTGAAATCAGTATTTCATTTTTTGGTTGTTGTGAAAACATGCCCTCTGTGGAACTGAATAAAAACATTGAAAACAAAAGACTGCAGTTTTTTATATAAAGTAGACTAGTGTGTTGCTGCTGATCTGAAAGTGTATTCATATGATGCAAGTGGGTATCATTTTGTCATCAGAGTGACATTTTGACAAAGGATTGTTAGGTTTTGATAGCAGAGTTTCAATTTGACATAGATGTGAATGGTTTATTTCCCAGTGTTGTGTCTTATTTGCTTGTGTGTAGAGTTTTGACACAATGAGCCAAATTTAGCAAAACGTGTGTACGCAATAGGCAAAAACTGTAATATTTCTGCTTAACTTGATAAACATGCCTGATGATGATTCAAATAAAAAGTATAACTGAGCCTATTTACTGATGGCTCATGAGACCTTTCAAGGGTGGACCCTGTAAATGACCAATCCCCCCCAATCATTGAAGTGGACACCTTTACTTCCAGCCATAGAGGGCGGTGTTGCCATGGAATAGTCAAGAGAGGACTTTATTATTAAATCGAGCCAACTGTTACTAAAGAACTATTTATTTGTTTCCGTTTTGGTTGACTGGTGATTTTCGCAGAGTGCTTAGTGTAGACATTGTGTTCTTGTTTGTTTTTCAAAAGTGTTTGCGTTTCTTGCCACGCTTTTATTTTGAAATCTGAAAAAGGAAGTGCAGCGGTGCTGTGTGTACATTGGCGCACTTTTTTGTACGTGAAGCGTCTGACTAAGGTTACCAGAGTCTTTATGCACCAAGAGCTTGTAACACTCCAAAGAGAAAGGAAAAATTGAAATCGCATCATATGACCCCTTTAACTTTTGGGGACACGCTCTACAAATATACGCTTTAAAGGTTTCTCCCTATCTCTGCTGATGAAGGGCACAAGGTACCATTTTAATTTCGTGCTGTGTTGTAAACTTTGAAAGACTTTGAAGTGTTTATTTTAGCGATCTCCTCTGAAGCTATTAACTAACGTTTAGCGGGTCATTAGCATATATGCAAGTTTCGAATATCAGTGATGACCATTTCATTGGCTAATGTTGTTATTCAGAGAGAGTGATTCATTGTTACTGTCTTAAGCAGAACACAGTGTATTATTGCCTCGTCAATGTTATTGTTTTTCTTGGTTTGCACACCAGATAGATTGTTAACAACAAATCAGGTCTTTATTTGGTCATTTTATGTTTTATGTTTTTCTCTCTAATTTGATATCATCAGCTGTACCAAAATTAATTCATTGTTAACTCAGGTGTTTCATTTAGTTCTCATTGCACTCCAAAAGGCGATTGGTGTGATTTATAAAATCAAATAGGTCATATAGGTAGCACTTTTTTGAAGAAGTTTGTAATTTGTTTAAAACTCATTTTTTCGTTGGTGCTTTATTTGCATTAAATATTGTTACTGTCAGTGTTAAAATAATTCATATTATTCAGGATTACTACAGTACAGTAAGACAAGGTTATTACATTAGCCTGTATACTAAAAATGTGATTTATTGTCGCACTATTTATGATGTAGGTCAATCAGATTGCAACTGTGTGTCTAGTTTATAGATTTGTTTTGGACATTTATTTATAATTTGCAGGAAGATGTCTAACTTTGTTTGTTTGTTTGTTTTTATCATAGACTGTATAAAAACATGGACGTAGTGTCCGTGACGTCACCCGTAGGTTCCTGAAGAGCCTTTTTGAAGCTCAAAAGTGGGCGGAGGCTGCCGTCGCCATCTTGGCAGCGCATCACCGCGCGTCACTCCCGGATAATCGAAAATGGGCAAAGAGGCGGGAGCTGGTTGCTGAAGCCACGCCCACCTAGCTCGACGGTGGTGACAGCAGCGGCAATCCACCTGTCACTCAAGTGGCCACGCCCTTAATTATGCAGAATTTTAAGGCTTAATATAATTTAAACGGATGAGTTATAAAAAAATTCACCCCCCTCACAGTTGTCATGAAGGGCAAAATTAGCTATATAGACCAAAATCATTTTTTGAACCAGGCTGTAAACATGTTTTTTTCTGCTGTAAAGTTGGGCATTTTAACATGGGGAGTCTATGGGACTGACTCCCTTTTGCAGCCAGCCTCTAGCGGCCAGTTGATGAATTACAGTTTTAGTCACTTCCTTGTTGGCTTCACGAGAGAGAGGGGGAGGTTGCCGCTTGGTTTTTATTCAGCTCTTACTGTGTTTTTCCTGGAAATTAAATCCTTTATAAACATCAGTTCCTGAGAGTAAAGTGCGTCTGTTTAGCTGGGAATGCTACAGACCCGATTTCCCTTGACACCAGAAGGTCTCTACATTTTAAAATATGACATTCTGGTGATGGTAATGTTACCAGTTTCAAACAGGGAAGGATGAAAAGTAGTAACTGTAATAAATGATGAGTTACACACAGATTAGACTCTGCAGCATTGTGGCGTTTTCATTAATGGCTTTGCCCTTTGGCCAGAACGTAAATTCCTCATCACATAGTGTAATGGGCCACCTACAGGCAACTCAGAACACATTTTTAAAGATTCTCTTAAAGAATAAAACTGGCTTTGAAACCTACACAAATTTAAGTTAAAGTGGCATTGAGTAAAAAGAAGTAAAAGGGATAGTGGAATAAAAGGTAGGCATTTGCATTGCATACAAGAAAAAGCTGGTCCAGAAAGAAGAAGGTTTGGAAACGGGAAAGAGGATGTATTAATCTCCAGAGTCCGTGTCGGACGTTGTTCATTAAATCAATCTCTGTATAGAATAGGTAATAGATTAATAGATTATGGTTGCATCCACTTTAAGGAAAATAAATGTTATTCAGTCACAAGCTTTAAGAATAAGTTGTGGGGCATTCAGAACATCCTCTATTCCAGCATTACAGGTAGAAATGGCAGAAATGCCTCTGGAAGTTAGGAGGTTAAAATTAAAAATAACATACTGGAGCACACTTAAGGGACACACAGAGAATCCCCCAGTAAAAAGGTCCTAGAGAAAAGCTGGGAAAATGAAAAAAGAACAAAAAAAATTCACACACACTGAATTATAAATGTTCTTCTAGTTCTTATTGGACCTTTAACTATTCTTAATGGGTGAAAACATTATTTTTATCATTTAAAATTGACACCGGCGCGAACAGAAATGATCTATCACAATGCGTGAGTACACATTTAAATCTCTTTCAGAAAAGGTCTATCACAGCCTGTAAGTACCACATTGAAATCTTCTGACACTGATGTACTCTGCAGAGGTGAACTGTGGCAAGGGGGTCCTTTAGAGTGACGGCTGCCCCTGATATTCCCTGATTTTATTACATTTATTGAATGTCTGACGGTGTTGACAAAAAGTGGGGGACGCAACTTTAAAATCTTATTAAACATGCATGTGTCTTTAAACTGACAAGGCTTAAAACACGTGAGAATGATAAACTTTATTAAGGGAGCAGCACTGGTCCGATTGTTCAGATAACGTTAGGTGATTAGTTCAGTCATTCTTGAGAAGTGGGGCAAAATTGAAAAAATAAAACCTTGTACTCAGACAAATGAAACTACATTTATGTATCTTATATGTACTAAGCTACTGAGCTATGCTTTGATACAACCTCCCAACTTTTCTCTTTTTTAACAAAATGTGCTTTTTTACCTTGAACTGTGTAATATAATTTCAGCTTTATCTTTAACAGCATTCAAGATGTTTTTAACATTTCAAAGCACATTCTCTTGTTAGCAGACAGATTACACTTTCACATGTGACCAACAATTCCACAACAAATATAAAATATCATCAAAATATTCAACTGACGGAGGTGACAGAACTGAGGGAGTGAAAAATATCGGTAAACCGATATATCGGTCGATCTCTAATAAAATGCGACATGAATGATATTGTATGAAGCGTTGTTTGTTTACATCACGTTGCGCTTTGCATTATGAAAACAATGTGTGGGATATCACGATCAAAACTTAGCATATAGACAGTTTGATGTTGAATATTCATCCAAATTATGGTGAAAACCAAATTATTTGTGTGCTAAAATAACATCCGTGTGTTCAAAATGTAAAGAAATGCTTCTGTTACTTCACTGGCCATCGGAGCGAACCAACCCCGTGACGTCACACGCGGTGGTACTGCAAGATGGCGGCGCCCTTGCTCCAAAAGCTATAACAAAACATCCTTTTTTCTTTAAAATGGTTACATTAATCATGTTTGTTATATATTTTTTAATCAAAGTGGAAATCACTTTACTAAATAATGTTAACTTAACTGACTGCTTCACTTCCACTTTAAATGGACTGGCACCAAGTTATATTAGGGAACTTCTGCAGCATACATCCAGGCCCTTACAATCTGTACAAAAACTTCAGCTAGTTGTTCCCAAGTCTCGATTAAAATCAAAAGGAGACAGGGCCTTTTCTGTTGCATCTCCTCGTTTATAGAACAGTTTACCTCTCCATTAGATCTTGTGGCACTCTTGATGTTTTTAAATCTGACTTAAAGACTTCTCTCTTCTCTCTTGCATTTGATTGTAATTAATTTAATGTAGCCTAATTTTGTGATTGTGTTATTGTGTTTTACAATTTTTAGATTGTATGTGCTATGTTTGACATGTAAAGAACTTTAGCCAATGTCTGTTGTTTTTAAATGTGCTTTATAAATAAATAGAATAGAATAGAATAGCTTACTTTTATTTCTCATCAAACAAATACAGAACAGCATTAAGCAAATAGTGTACAATCCTATCTAAATTAATTCTATTTTGAATAGGCTACAATAAAAAATAAAACGTACTTCACTTAAAAAGCCTTCAAAAAACCTATGCAAAAAAAGGCTATCTATATTTTTGTTGTCCCTCAAAGCCTCAAAAAGCAGCTGATAGATTTTAAACTTAACATCAAGTGGATCCATTATTCTTTAGGTACTAGTGTATTTTGTAAAGTTACTACTACTAATTCATTTGATACTAGTTCTTATTAGATATTAGTACTTATTCCAATAGTGACTAGTGTTTCATTTTAGTCTTCTTGTTAAGAAAAAGTAGAACTAGTACTTATTTTTAGTTACTAGTAACTTTTTAGACCAGAGATATCCTGAACTTAATAAATACTAGTACTTTTTAAATTTGCATTTCTGCCCAGTATGGTAATAATAATACATTGAAACGGAAACAAGGAGATGGATGTACTTTTTTGAGGAAACCACGTAGAAAAGAAACAATTATTTGTACACAAACACATAGAAAACGTATTTTTTGTCAGTTTTGTAAACGCTGTAATTTCGTAAACATAGTAGCCTAATGTGTTTGTTGGTCATCGAGTGACCTCTAGTGGCAGGATAGAGATAAGACACCAATTTTATTATCTGTTGTTTTCCTATTTTTCCTTCAGTAAAAACAATATCATACCAGGGCTGTATGTGAACTTTTTTTGCTTATAGCACTGGTGATACAGACACTGAATGTTTTTACATTAATATTCTGTACAGGGCACACTGGTGCTACAGACACTGAATGTTTTTACATTAATATTCTGTACAGGTCACACTGGTGCTGCAGACACTGAATGTTTTTACATTAATGTTCTGTACAGGTCACACTGGTGCTGCAGACACTGAATGTTTTTACATTAATATTCTGTACAGGTCACACTGGTGCTGCAGACACTGAATGTTTTTACATTAATATTCTGTACAGGGCACACTGGTGCTGCAGACACTGAATGTTTTTACATTAATGTTCTGTACAGGTCACACTGGTGCTGCAGACACTGAATGTTTTTACATTAATATTCTGTACAGGGCACACT
>NW_015650693.1:198011-198523 GCF_001515625.1 Sinocyclocheilus rhinocerous | reverse complement strand
ATATCAATATAACTAATAATGATTATGGTTATTATTTCTAAATAAAAACATTAAACAAAATAAGGAATATTACTTTTGTAATAACAATATTTCACTATAATATACAAAACTGAGCATTTAAGAATAAATATAATAAATAGAGCTGCAAGAAAAATGTAAAAAAATTTACACTTCTCTACACTGGAAAAATACATAAGGATTTGCAAATGTTTACCTCAAAGTTCTTAATTTTTTTTTGCTATTTTTACCCAAATTAAGGTTATGTGAGCAATAATGAGTACTCAATTAATGTAATTTCTTTTTCATTCATATTTGTAGTCAGAGGGTGCCCTTGCGAAGAAACTCCACAAGTGAGACTCACTGATGACGTTCCAGGAAATCCCTTATATGGACAAAGACATTCAGCTTTCGCTGTAGATGTAGTAGCTGAATAACATGCAGATAGACGTTTTACTGATGGAACATGAAGAAAATAAACAATGACTGCGACAATATATGGTTTTATCTGTGTT
>NW_015650693.1:195629-197078 GCF_001515625.1 Sinocyclocheilus rhinocerous | reverse complement strand
AACATGAAGAAAATAAACAATGACTGCGACAACATATGGTTTTATCTGTGCTCTTCAAGCCATCTCGGGTATTTTTATAAGAATAAAGTATATTTAAAATGCAATGCTAATCGACATAGCCTTTATCACTGTAAAGTGGCATGATTTCTGCCTCATTCTGTTTAATGAAACCATGTCAGATCACAAAAATAAGTTATTTCAAATACTCGACTGATGTTGTGAAGTGAATTTTGACTAAAACATATCATTATACTTTTGTTGGACAACAGGTTTGTAATCTTTCCTTGTGTTTTCATGGTAACCAATTAGCAAGATAGGCTAACATACAAAGCCAGTTAGCCTTAATTAACAATCAAATTAATTCAGCATATTAATATGTTGTATTACCATGTTGACTCTGATTGGACGGTGGAGAGGGACTCATGTTTATGTAATGATCTATTTAAATGAAGATATCTCCAAATACATTCTCACTAGTTCTTTATGAGGTTGAAGATATCTCCAAATGAACAGGGAGTCGTAGTTATTCTGTTTTTGATATCATCTTTTTTATTTCTGACTAGTAATTATTGCAATAGTGACTAGTATCTATTTAAATATTACTAGTAAGCATTCATTAGATACTAGTACTTATTTTTTAGATACTGGTACTTATTCACTAGAAACTAGTACCTATTTAATAGATACTAGTAGTTATTCATTAGGTACTGGCTTGGGCGATATGGCCAAAAAAATTATCACGAAAATTATCACGATCATTTTTTCATATCAGTCGATATCGATAATTATCACGATAAATGTCAAATCTTTATTTCTTTCCAAAGTGAAAGTTGTAGAAACCAGACCATTAATTTTCCTTAACATAATAAATATCTAAATAGAAAAAATAATTTCTTAGTTTCTGCGTGTTCTAATGAGTGATATTGTTTCAAATCAAGAAACAGGTTTGGGTTGCCTGATAATATTAATAATAATTATATCACTTTTTGTCTCTTAGAAATGCACATTTGATAGTAGCTTGAGTTAGGATGCAGAGGTAAATTTGTGTTCATTATCAAAATCAGTAACATCTGTAAAAATTGTAGCAACCTCAATTTATTCTGGTTAAATTTATTCTAAATGTATTCAAGTTTTTATTTATTTATTTATTTTTTAATTAAGCATCGGTCTCCCATAGTAACATACATCATGATACTTAAATCATGATAAACACAGTTAAAACCACACATATAGCACCTCAATACCATGGTAAAAATATAACTATATGGTTTTTAGGTAGCCTATTTGTATGAAAAACAGTAGTCTAAAAACATTCAGTATAAATGCACACATGCTATAGCTCAATCACAAATACATACTACAATTATATATCATTACTCCTTTAATAAAATTCAGTGTGAATATCCCAAATTTCTGCCACAATACCATGGTGCAGTGAGTGTTACTACA
>NW_015650693.1:190103-195376 GCF_001515625.1 Sinocyclocheilus rhinocerous | reverse complement strand
TCAACAATGGAAACAAAGAAGAACAACATTAACAACAGGAGGATGGAGGACGCTGTGATCGGAGATGTGTTTTTGTTGCATCTCGCGGGTTTCACAATAATGGACATGGAATGTCGACGTATACGTAAAGCGATTGAAAGAACGGAAAGGCGGACTAAGAATCTCCAACGACAACTGGCAGTGCTACATTTGCTACAAGTGCCTGCACTTCAGCATCCGTCCATCTATCGCTGTTCTCCATACTTGCGAAATAAGTTGACACAATGTTTACAGTATGTTTACACAGCATTTTAAATCATGGCGGGTGAGGGCGTTTTCGTACGCGTTTGGCCAATCAATGTCTACTTACCAGTTGTACCAGTTGTGCTGGTTAGACCCTGCTCCGGAGTAGGAGCTAATTTGGTTCTCGAAAAAGGCAGTCCGGTACTAAAATCGCACCCATATACTAGTATCTAAAATATAAGTACTAGTAACGTTAAATTAGATACTAGTGCGGTTTATAGATTAAATGTTAAAACGGCTTGCCATAGCCGCACACTCCTTGATGACGTTATTTCACCGCGCCTGTGCGCCTTTGCGGTAACCGGTGCAGTGTGGTTACTGGCCTGGGCTCGATGGCGGCGCCGGTTGTTGGAGGATTGACGGGGAAGTTTTTCGTTAGTGCGGCGGTGTTTGCATGGCTCGCGCACGGTAAGACGCTTATTTGCTACAATTCATCTTCCTGTCAACGATAAAAACCAATGATTAAGTCATTTTAGACACATTTTCTACAGAGCAGTGAGCTGCTCAGTCTGCCTGTTTGCGTCTGTCTTCAGCGTATCTGGCCTGTTAACGACCGTTTACAAACTTCGTAATATTTTCACACAAATGACATTTTGGGAAATGATTGCAGTGCAGTTTCTGCTCAAATCTAATAATGTAACTTGAACACCAACGTGTTCAGTGAAAAGGATCTCTGGATGAATTTTAAACCACGCTACATGAACCTTTTCATATAAACTGTAAAAAATACAAAACTTGAGCCAAACTGAAATGAGACATTAATTATAAATAGTAGGTAGTGAATAAATGAAATAATCATGACTAAAGCACATATGAAAGCACGTATTTCGGTACATTTTGAAATAAGGTATATTAAAAGTCAATAAATCCTTTATTAATATGAATATTTTAATTAAAAACGTGTCTCCACGTAGTATTCAGTAGAATTATAGTGCATTTCTTCTATTAACAGCAGCATGGTAAATTTATTTTAGTGAATAAAGTACCACATTTCAGCGATCATTTTCTTAGGGTGGGTACACAAAATCATATTTTACCCTTGCTTCTAGAAAATCCTCAGTCTTTCTGCTTTCTAACAGCTTCATGTGGCCGTAAACATTTTATTTTATTGTGACTTTAAGCACTATGCCGTTACTAAGCTGGTAAATGTGGTGTTTACATGGAATAATTGTAATGTGAGTTTACCTTATGGTATGAACTCACGAGTCTCCGCTGGGATACATCAGCAGCAGTGTTGGGCAGTTACTAGTAACTAGTTAGAGTAATAATATTACTTTTTGCAGTAGCTAGTAGTGTTGCTAAATACTAATAAGATTTCAGTAATAATATTACAGTTACTATTCATAAAACAGCTTGTTACTTTTGATGCCTCAGCCCCTACTGATTTGAAATCCAATAATTCCTAGATTTATTTTCATAATTTTCACGACACATGAAGTCACCAGTGCAGCAGGCAAGCTTGGAATATGGAAAAGCTTATATTCAGTGGATGGAAATATTACCAATACATTGATTTTGTCAGGAGAAAAAATGATCTGAACACCGATTACTTTACTTTACTCTGGCATTACACCCTCTTCCCTCTGATCCCAATAGAAATTGTATAAAATCTTTTTAGAGAACGAAACATTTTCATATGAACTTATGATTTCTTTTGATAAAATACATCATGGAATATAATTGTATATGGGTAACAGAAAAATTAGAGCTACAATTAGCTTCAAGCTACACATGACAATTAATGAGATTAATACAACACTTTTAACTAAATGTTACTATTAATCACCACTGAGTGTTTGTAATAACTTCTGACTGTGATCCAATGTGGATTTTGGTCAAATGATGAGGCAGAAATAGCCTATATTGCTAGTAACATTTTAGAAGAATTTTATGGGAAAGATGTGCAATTACAGCTTCTGTGGGGCGTGAAGGAAAAGTAATGTAACTAGTAATATAGCTAATTACTGTTGCCAGAAAGTAATAATATTACCTTTGAAAGGAGTAACTAGTAATGTGTAATATATTACATTTTTTGAGTAACTAGCCCAACACTGATCAGCAGGAAAGCAATAAAACGAGCATCTTCCATCCGAAGACTTGTGGTTGCATTTCGGAGCAAAGCAAAAAAAACATTGTTGAACAACAATATAGAATGTGCAAAAGTATTGATTGTTTATTCTACAATAAATTGGACTACAAATGATACTACAATACGAAAATACTATAAATTGATAAACTGTTCTGCGTGATGTTTAATGTCTTTGACAGCGCCTGTAGTCGCATTTAGCAACTTGTTAGCAACTGTTTTTTTTAAATAAAATAAAAAAAACACAAGTGGGGTGTGTTACATTATGAATAATCTTCATGATTTGTAGAAAAACAAACAAAATTTTTTACAGCATTTTCCTGTTGTTGTTCTTGTACTCTCCAAGAAGTGATTTATAATTGTCTGTTCATTTCATCTTCAGGTTTCCTCAGCGTGGATGCAGATAACATCTCGGTGTCAGTGGTGGAGGGAGATTCAGTGACTCTACTCACCGATGTTAAAATTAGCCAACAAGAGAGAATGAAGTGGTATATGAATGACATTCGCATTGCTCAAATCATTGACAGTCAGAGAAAGATCTGTACAGATGTTCAGTGTGATGAGAGATTCAGAGGCAGACTGCAGCTGGATCATCAGACTGGAGCTCTGACCATCATGAACATCAGAACCACAGACTCTGGACTTTATCAACTACTGATCAGCAGCAGCAGCAGCATTGAAGAGAAATTCAATGTGTCTGTCCATGGTGAGTCATTAATGAATGTTTTAAAGCAAGTTATTTGTTTAAATCATACCTTTTAATGTGTTATTTTTGACATTCAGAGCTGCTTTTTTTTAATTTAAAAGTACTTGCATCATTAGAATGATTTTACTCTTTACACAACAGAATAATTTGAAACTAATTTGTCTGTCCTTTAGTGAGCCATTAGTTTTAGATTGTTTTCTTTTAGTCAAACTTTCATCATAGCATTTCCAACCACCTTTTCTTATGTTTTTCATACTCATTGTTTTTAGTTCACCGGGTTCTAACGTGTATTCAGAGGAAATTATGTCAAAGGTTTAGATCACCCAAAAATGAAAATTCTGTCATTAATTACTCACCCTCATGTTTTTCCAATCCCGTAAGACCTTTGTTCATCTTCGGAACACAATTTAAGATATTTTTGATGAAATTCAAGAGCTCTCTGACCCTCCATAGACAGCAAGGGTACTACCACGATCAAGGCACAGAAATGTAGTAAGGACTTCAGTAAAATAATCCATGTGACATCAGGGGTTCAACAGTAATTTTACCAAGCTACGAATACTTTTTGTGCGCAAGGAAAACAAAAATAACAACTTTATTCAACAATTCGTCTCCTCCGCGTCACCCTATAGCGCCATTTTAGGGAGTATCATGATGCATGCACGTGCTTTGGATTGGATGTAAACAACGTATGTTTACGTTCCGATCAAAGCGCACGCATGCCTGTTCTGTGTCAGCAGTAATACGTGCTTACGTTGTTTATATTAAGATCAAAGTGCACGCATGCGTTGTAGGGATATGCCGGTATCAAATTTTCATTTTGCGATTAATTGCTAATGCTTTTATCACAGTATACGGTATTATCACGATATTGAAATTTAGTTTAAAAAAGTGCTGTCATAATACAGTATAACAGGTTTAATAACTTTTTTCTTATAACAAAAATAACTGAACATTTAAATGCAATAAAGCAATACAGAAAAATGTATAAAGTTAAAAAGTTTTACACAGATTAAAGTGCAAAAGAACTATAAAGACCAATAGGTATCACTTTACAATAAGACCTCATTAGTTAACCTTAGTTAATGCATTAACATTCACAATGAGCAATAGCAACATTTGCTACAGAAGTTATTAATCCTTGTTTAAAAAATACAAGTCTTAGTTCAGGTTAGCTCATTAAATAACACAGTTGCAACTTTAGATTTTAACAACGCGTTATTAAATATTGTAATTACCCAAGATTAATGAATGTTCAGAAGAATTTTTCATTGGCAGTTTATGTTAACTAATGAATTAACTAATGTTAACTAATGAAGCCCTAATGTAAAGTGTGACCGAACAATAAAGAATCAAAACACTTTCAAACAATATCTAGGGCATGTTGTAGTCCAGATTAAAATGTAAAAAAAGTTAGAAAATAAATAGCCTATTAAGTCTAAATATTAAGTATATTTAATAAGTATTTGGCGCTGTGATGAACATCATAGCAAATACACAAATCTGAATGACTGCTTAAATCATTTAAACACGATTCAGAAACAGAAAGTAGTGCAGCTGCTTTGTTTACAGGGTTTCCGGGGTAACGGCTGCATTTAAATGAATTATTATTATTATTATTATTTCTGCAGTTTAGCGCCATCTGCTGTCAGAGAGTGAAAGTGCGCTTTCATCCAGAGCGTCTCTCACATGTTCCGCCATGTGCTTCACATCCGCGCTTGTTTACATCAGAGTGCGCACGCGTCTTTCACGCAGCATACAGCGGTGTTGTGCATTTTGACCAGTTGATGGGAAAAGTATTCTTAAAATGCATTCAAAATTCGGAATAATTTGTAATATATAAATTATTCACGGTATTTAGAAGTGCCCACGATAACAATATCGTGCATATTCATTACCGTGATATATCGCATTACCGAATACCGTCACAAGTCTATTCCAAACCCGTAAGACTTTCGTCCATCTTTGGAACACAAATTAAGATATTTTTGATTAAATCGGAGAGCTCTCTGACCCTCCCATAGACAGCAATGCAACTGCAATGTTCCCAGGCCCAGAAACATAGTAAGGACATCGGTAAAACAGTCCATGTGACATCAGTGGCTTAACTTCGATTTTGCGAAGCTAGGAGAATACGTTTTGTGCGCGCAAAAAAAAAAAAAGACTTTATTCAACAATTCTTCTCCCCCGAGTTATGTC
>NW_015650693.1:184305-189718 GCF_001515625.1 Sinocyclocheilus rhinocerous | reverse complement strand
GCAGCATACAGCTGTGTTGTGCATTTTGACCAGTTGATGGGAAAAGTATTCTTAAAATGCATTCAAAATTCTGAATAATTTGTAATATATCATTATTCACGGTATTTAGAAGTGCCCACGATAACAATATCGTGCATATTCATTACCGTGATATATCGCATTACCGAATACCGGCACAAGTCTAATGCGTTGTGATACTCTCTAAAATGGTGACCTAGGGTGAAGCAGAAGAGACGAAGTGTTGAAATAAAGTTTTTGTTTTCTTTATGCACAAAGTATTATTGTAGCTTCGTAAAATTACGGTTGAACCACTGATGTCACTTGGACTATTTTACTGAAGTCCTTACTACATTTCTGTGCCTTGATCGTGGTAGTACCCTTGCTGTCTATGGCGGGTCAGAGAGCTCTCAGAATGCATAGCATGCAAAATATCTTAATTTATGTTCCGAAGATGAACGAAGGTCTTATGGGTTTGGAACGACATGAGGGTGAGTAATTAATGACAGAATTTTCATTTTTGGGTGAACTATCCCTTTAAATAAGTACATAGCCTACATTGTCTTTATGAGCAGGAAATGTGGACAAATGCTGCTTTCCAGAATGATAGTTAAGAAAATGTAAAATAATTACTAAATTTGTTTCATACAATCACAATAAAAACATTTATTTATTCAAGAAGCTTATTAAAAATGTAATGCAGTAATTTATATTCTTGTGTAGTAATGCTTTAAAATGTGTATTTTATACATCTAAATGTGTAATTCATGTGCAGGTCAATAGTAATCACAATTAACATTATATTTTATTGTTTCTGCTTATCTAGGGAAATTAATGTGCACAATAATTTTCATAGTTTTTCCTGTTATAGAGTTTCCTCTCCAAAAAGATCCTTCAGCAGCTGTTGGTTTGTGTTTCAGGTGTTTCTGCTGATGAGCGAAATCAAATGAAGAGAACGTCAGTGAAGGAGGGGGGATCTGTCACTTTAGATCCTGGAGTAATAAAAAACCCAAATGATGTGATGATGTGGTATTTTAATGGCACTCTTATGAATGAAATCGATGGAGATCCCATTAAGATCTGTGAAGATGTTCAGTGTACTGAGAGATTCAGAGACAGACTGAAGCTGGATCATCAGACTGGATCTCTGACCATCACAAACACCAGAACCACAGACTCTGGACTCTATCAACTAGAGATCAGCAGCCATCAATGTCATGGTCGCTGCACTGTCACCAGTATGGAGAACTTTCATGTTGATGTCATTGGTGAGCAGTTTGGGCATTTGTAAGGAAGAACCAGTTCACACCGCACCGACAGTCACTTCATCGGGTTTTTGTCCGATCAGTGTGTCACCCCTGTCAGTGTCTTTTGGCTTCTGTCAGATCTCATTTTTGCTGATTGATCATGCTGAATCGGCTCTTGTAAGGTCGTGGAATGTCTGAGAAATGACGTACTGTAATCTGGTGATTGTCCGTGTTGATCAATGTCTGTCAGTACGGTGTGAATTGGGTTTTACGCAGAGATGTAAAAACATCTTTTTATTATAGTATCTTGAAGACTTGGTACTGAATCACCAGTGCTTTTGGCATCACAGTATGAAGCTGTGTTCTACTTTAAACTGAATCAGATTTAGATTTACTCTCTCAGACCTTCTGATATCTCAGTGCTCGTTGTAGATTAGTCGACATATTCACTCAAACTAATGACTGTCAGTTTTGATCTGTTCCAGGTTCAGGTCGGTCTTCGGTTGTTAGAGGAGGAATAATTGGTAGTGTTCTGATGGCAGCTGTAGCTGCTGTTGGTTTGATTTACTATCGCTTTTGGATCTACAGAAATGGCAAATATCACCTACAGACACTATGGTGACCTCAAAACATTGTCTGCCTTGTGCTAAAATAGTGTGATTATTATTCAATGCAGACATGGAGAAAAACATGAAGGGATGGCTTTTGGATGAAGACCATGTATGAGGTGAGATACTGTATTACTGTAGTAAGTCTGTGTTGAAATGAGCATATCAATGGAATGAATTCTTTCAAACAGAATTCAGTTCACTAATAGATGACAGCTGTGCTGATTTCCTGAGTTTCTATCATTTTTAAATTATGCTGTTCCTTTCTCTCTCTTTATCTTCTGTGATTTATTGTTTTCTTACAGGACAAGAAAGATGGAGGTCCCATTTAATTAAATTGCCAAAAACATGTTTCTGCTTTTATAAACCAGAATGGGGAAATGGGCTTGTGTTTTTGAGCTGTAAAATTATGAAAAAATATAATATATTTTGTTAATTTATAAGGAAATGTATGTATATATAATCCAGGAGACTCAGCGGTCACCTTACCTGTTACTATTATGGTGTTTGCTTATGAACCAGAACTTGAGTGTATCGCAGGGATTGTCTTTAATTGCATTTGTGTAACACACCAAACACTATGTTGGATGTTGCTAGAATTATCTGTATTGATTTAACATCAGAACATGGAGAAATTTTTCAGCTGATCTTCCCTATGCATATACGTATATATGTGTGTGTACGTATATAGATGTTGCTGGAATTATCTGTACTGTTAAAGAACATAAAATAAACTTTAAAATATATAAGTTCTTGTTTATGTATATAATATATTTTATTTTCTGAGATGAACAACACTACCGATATTGATCTTGATCGTGATGATGATAATGTCATCATAAAAGACATTAAGTACCTAGTCTTATATCATTTTCTTTTTCCCTATTATCATGCACCTTTTTTGTTTCTTCAAAACAATGTTTGTGTTAATCAGCTCAGAGAATTTGAAATCCTGCCAGAAAAACACTTTCAGAGCCCGCTGGCTAATTAAAAAGTGGTAATCACTTTTGTATTGAATTTGAATGTTTCAAATGTTTGCATTATGAGCATATACTTTTTACTAATATATTTTAGTTTATTTTGATGACAATGTGAATGGATGTAACACATTTTGTGTTGATTTTAAATAAACTGTTTACATATACATTATCATTATTTGTCAATTATATTGACATTAAAAAGATTACATGGCAAGCATGTGTCAGTGTTATTTATTATCATTAATATTATATTGTTATTAATATTTTGAATGAGTTATTAGTATTTTCCATATTAAAGTTTTAATATATTTTTTTGTTTGTTATTTTCTTCTCAATCTGTCTATGTAGTTTTTTTTATTATTTAAGTTTTAGTCGGAGTAATTATTTTATTTTTAGTAAAGGTTAATGTTATTTAATTTCAAATCACAAAAATGTTTTAGTTGATAATAACCATAGCATGTAGGGACAGGCAGGGTGAGTTGAGCCAGTTTTAACTTGCAGTATGTTTAAAGAGAGCACATGTCAGTAATGGGTCCAACTGAAATATGTACATACATTTCAGGATGTGGTGCATCCTTGGGAATAATCACTCTGGATCTAACATAAACTGCTTTCAAAATATGGCTTTCCAAAAAACGACCTTACCTGTTACTATTATGGTGTTTGCTTATGAACCAGAACTTGAGTGTATCGCAGGGATTGTCTTTAATTGCATTTGTGTAACACACCAAACACTATGTTGGATGTTGCTAGAATTATCTGTATTGATTTAACATCAGAACATGGAGAAATTTTTCAGCTGATCTTCCCTATGCATATACGTATATATGTGTGTGTACGTATATAGATGTTGCTGGAATTATCTGTACTGTTAAAGAACATAAAATAAACTTTAAAATATATAAGTTCTTGTTTATGTATATAATATATTTTATTTTCTGAGATGAACAACACTACCGATATTGATCTTGATCGTGATGATGATAATGTCATCATAAAAGACATTAAGTACCTAGTCTTATATCATTTTCTTTTTCCCTATTATCATGCACCTTTTTTGTTTCTTCAAAACAATGTTTGTGTTAATCAGCTCAGAGAATTTGAAATCCTGCCAGAAAAACACTTTCAGAGCCCGCTGGCTAATTAAAAAGTGGTAATCACTTTTGTATTGAATTTGAATGTTTCAAATGTTTGCATTATGAGCATATACTTTTTACTAATATATTTTAGTTTATTTTGATGACAATGTGAATGGATGTAACACATTTTGTGTTGATTTTAAATAAACTGTTTACATATACATTATCATTATTTGTCAATTATATTGACATTAAAAAGATTACATGGCAAGCATGTGTCAGTGTTATTTATTATCATTAATATTATATTGTTATTAATATTTTGAATGAGTTATTAGTATTTTCCATATTAAAGTTTTAATATATTTTTTTGTTTGTTATTTTCTTCTCAATCTGTCTATGTAGTTTTTTTTATAATTTAAGTTTTAGTCGGAGTAATTATTTTATTTTTAGTAAAGGTTAATGTTATTTAATTTCAAATCACAAAAATGTTTTAGTTGATAATAACCATAGCCTGTAGGGACAAGCAGGGTGAGTTGAGCCAGTTTTAACTTGCAGTATGTTTAAAGAGAGCACATGTCAGTAATAGGTCCAACTGAAATATGTACATACATTTCAGGATGTGGTGCATCCTTGGGAATAATCACTCTGGATCTAACATAAACTGCTTTCAAAATATGGCTTTCCAAAAAACGGTGGTTTCTTGGCTCAACTTGCCCCCAGTGAGGGGTAAATTGAGCCACATGGAGTTAAACTGTGCCATTGATTATGCAGAAGTAAAACAACATTTTCACCTCATGCTACATCAAAGGAAGAGAAATGTAATAAAAATTACTTTGTAAAATCTATGTGTGACCTTACAGAACTGGGCTAATAGTACTCAACATCCTACTTATAAATGCTGCAGGAAAATACAATTTCATTAACAGGATGTGGTGCATCCTTGGGAATAATCACTCTGGATCTAACATAAACTGCTTTCAAAATATGGCTTTCCAAAAAACGGTGGTTTCTTGGCTCAACTTGCCCCCAGTGAGGGGTAAATTGAGCCACATGGAGTTAAACTGTGCCATTGATTATGCAGAAGTAAAACAAAATTTTCACCTCATGCTATATCAAAGGAAGAGAAATGTAATAAAAATGACTTTGTAAAATCTATGTGACCTTACAGAACTGGGCTAATAGTACTCAACGTCCTACTTATAAATGCTGCAGGAAAATACAATTTCATTAAAAAAACAACTTCAATGGCCAATCTTCATAAACAAGGCCTATTTATAATGTACAGAGCAAAATTGAGTTCAAAACAAAGAACAAAATCAAAAATGTTTGCTCTAAATTGAATGAAATATAATACGTTATAATCATAACCATTTTACAAAACTTGTATCATCCAGCAGTTTAGAGCTAGCATCATGCTAACATTATAGCCTCATCAGAGGTGTAACGTATTGGAGTAAATATAATTAGTTACTGTACTTGAGTATCCTTTCGGGTACTTT
>NW_015650693.1:126836-184286 GCF_001515625.1 Sinocyclocheilus rhinocerous | reverse complement strand
GAGATGAGGACATGACTGCAGCTGGCAATGAGGCCCAAACCAGCACATCCACTGCATGAAGGCTTCAGCTTTTTGATTTTACTTAACATTATTTTATTTATCTATTATACTGGAGACTTTTTTGAAGGATATTGTTTTTTTATGTTTGTTTCTATTTTCTGCAGCTTCTCCACAACATTACAGTTTTTTCACTGGCAAATCTCTTTGACTAGTGCATTTTTTGAGCCAATATTTAGTATAAGTAAAATACTTAAGTACTGTTAAAATCAGATACTCTAAGGCTTTTACTCAAGTTGTTTTGGAATTGGTGATTTGTAACGTGCAGTGGAGTAATTTTCAATGTAAGGTATCTGTACTTTTACTCAAGTATGGTTTTTAGGTACTCTTTACACCTCTGAGCCTCATATTATAACTTCCTAAAGCACAGACACGTGTGATATTTTTTCAGACTTGTCTGTAATTGCTCAGACATAAGAAGCATGAATCTTTGAACATTTAAAAAAAAAATCACTTTTAACAGCAAAAATAAATAAATAATAAAAACAGGTTTTTTTAACTTAAATGTAGTTACCAATTATTCCATGGGCCCCTCTCCATCACAGGGTGAGTAAAATGGATAACCATTTTATTGTGTGACTCAAGAAATTTAATTCTTAAATGAAGTAATTATAGATCCACTGTAGACATTAAAATGATATTGTATGTGTTAGATCTCTATTTTAAATTCCTAAATTAATTTCCAGGTGGTAAATTTCGACATATTTAAGCTCTTGACTGATGTCAATCAATCAATTAATATTGTTACTGTTGTTGTTCATAGTTGGTCCACAACGGGTCGCCATATAACACGCAGTGAAGTTGTCATGACTGAGCGATGACAGGTATGATTCATTCTAGAGAATCGCTTCATTCGCGCGGCTCGCTAAAAGAATCGATTCAAAGAACTGATTTATTTGAATGAATCATTTCGTTAAACACTGCTGTTTATAACTACGTTTTCGATCAAAATAGCTCATTGGTGATATGTTAAACATAACAGTTTCTATAGTGTTTCAGAATCACTTTGCCCAAATCATGAAAAATAATTAATTCGAAACTAAGATCTGATTCGGAACATCACTATTACCGCTTACTAGTTTCAGCCAGCAACAGTATCCTGAAACTCTACACCAGAGCAATAAATATCTCTACCATATGTATTATGCATTATTAACGAGCATTTTGTGTCGTAACCTGTTGTGAGGACTACGTAGTGCGCACACTTCCTCATGCAACAGCCTCATCGTGTGGAAACACCTTCAACACATCCACACACGCCAGAGGAAGAGAGAGAGGGAGAAAGGGGGCGGCGAATCGTTTGCCTCCCGCATATTTTCTGTCTTTACGTCCTCTTCTCTCTCTGAATCTCTAGTTTTCCTCCTAACATGGCTGCGCTCTCAGCCTGGTTCTGGAACGAGCGCTTCTGGCTTCCGCACAATGTCACTTGGGCGGATCTGGCCGACCCAGCGCCCGGAGTGGAGTACCCTAAAGCCGGCCACTTGCTCTCCGCGCTGCCGCTGGCCTTGGGGATCTTCGCGGTGCGGATCGTCTTCGAGAGGTATGATTTGCGTTTGACTGGACGCCTTTTTACGCGTCTGGCATTCATTTGGCCAACCAGAACTTTGTGTAGACTCAGCTGATGTATAAATATCAATCTTTTAAACTCACATCACATGCTTTCCCGTGTCTTAATATTGAAAGTTTAGGCTATGCATGCACGTGTCTGAACGTTTAAAAGAAGCTGTTCTGAAGTCCATTTGGGCTGGATGAACTTGAAAGGAATTTCAAGCATTCAGGTTATGATCTTTCAGCCTGAGGCATCTGTCAGCTGACCAGCTTAAGGCCTAGACTCAGAAAAGAGGATTGCATTTATTTTTCTGTGCTTAAAAGTCTTTTTATGTGTCTTTTTTTCACCCCTACCTTTACAACCGCACTCTCATTTAAAAAAAAGCATGCTTTTTAGTCAAACATCCTTTGTTGAGCAGAAATGCAGGAACATGTGTGATGATATAGAGTTACCTAATGTTGATTTTGACACTATAATATCTGGAAATAGTGTCAGAAATGAACACCACACCTTTAGAAGAGCCTGGGATGCATGTAATGTGTAAACATGTGCTGTGTCATGTCTCAACTATGCTTTGAATTCAAGAGAGCTTGAGTGGTAACTTGTGTGTCAGTGTGGGAAAGCTTGGTTTTAAAGGTATAGCGCACTCAAAAATGAACTACTGTTTTCTGTCATCGTTTACTCACCCTAGTGCTGCACGATTAATCAAATGCGATTGTAATGCGCATTTTGATAGTAATGCCGGTTCTGTAATCAGCAGGAAATCATCATCACGTGCTTTCAGATGGAGCAGAATTTACTACACATAGCCGTAGTTCACTGACAAGTTACGGGAAAAAATCGCAGACGATTTTATTGCGCGATTACGAAATCGAAGAAATCGTTTGCGATAATGACAGCTGTTTGCATAGCTGCTCTGTGAAGTAAATGCTGCTCCATCTGAAAGCATGTGAAAATACCACATTTAATAACACATTTTTACTCCAAACTCACTTCATAACGTCAGTCGAGTGTTTGAAATAAATCCTTCTGTGAGATGATGTGGCTTCTTACACAGAATAAGGCACGCAACATATTTCATAGTATTTAAGCAGTGATAAAGGCATAGCATTATAAATATACTTTATTTTAATGAAAATTATAATAATAAGAACTCAGATAAACCGTATATTGCCGTAGTCGTGTGTTTATTAGTCACGTTGAATCAATGAAAGCAGTTGAATCTTCTGTTTATTCAGCTGCAGCAGATTTTCTGGGTTTCTTCTGCGAGGTGTATTTGGAGTTTCAGCGCGAGAGCGCCCTCTGGCCTTCGGATGGAGATTTACTGCTGATCACAGAACCGTGCTTCACTGAAAGATACGCATGACAATCGCAGCTTCTGGCGAATCGCGATCTCGATTCCATTTCGATTGATCGTGCAGCCCTAACTCACCCTCACCTTTTTATGTTTTTTGAAGACTTTTTTTATGTGGAACACGACAGGAGATGTTTGGTACAATGTTCAGGCTGCACTTTTCAATACAATGAAAGTGAATGGGGACCAGTTCTGTCAAGGTCTGAAAAAATACTAAAGTGACTTGATTGCGAAGTGAAAACTGATTTAATGTTCTGTATGTTCTTCAAACGGGTCATGACATGGATTTTTTTATTTTTATTATTTGAATAAGTTCCTTGAGGTTTAGCCTACTCATAATGTTAATAAAGTTTTTTTCCGCACACACAAAACAAATCAATATGTGGGAAAATGATTATTTTCAACCCTCATTCTGAACCTCTCTCTAAAACGACCTGTTTTAGGGGGCGGGTCCATTCAGGCTTCTCAGTAATCCATTACTGTTATGATTAGCTAACGTCATTGCATAGGAAACAGTATCAACACCCCCTAACTATTGCATGTGAGTGTTTTGACAACATAATCAAAATAAAACGGTCATTTCCAGACAAAGCATTATTAAATAATTTACTTATGGTTTGTGATGCAGCTGCTGTCAGATCTAGTACTGCTTCATCTTTCATCAAATGTTTCTTTGTGAACTCTCTGTGACACTGTGCCTTGTTTACAAAGCAAAATACTCCAAATAATCCTCTGACACGATTCGGGGTGCCATTAAAAAATAAACTATCCACTTGTTCCTTATGCTGGGATCCTTCTGATATCTGTACAAAGACGCGAACAAGCTGTTTAAACCAAACGCGTCAAAGCAAACGTTCTTTCACTCCATTTGTCCGATTGACGACTGACACGAGCGTGTGGACTGTGTCAGAAAGCGAACGTGCACCTGTATACTGTATCCAGTGTAGACAAGGTAGCAGCAGTGATAATTTCTATTTTCTTTTGACACAATGTGACACTCACATTTAGCATGATCAAGTGTCAGCCGTTAGCGACTGAACGCCAGTGGGCGGGGCCTATGGTGATGTGTTGCTCAGTAGGCGGAGTTTATGCAAATGACTGTGCCCAGGTGATGTCACCTTGCCCTTCGGATCCAAAAGGAGGATCCGATTTTTGGAGCTTGATAAAATAAATGCTTTGTTCATAAAGAGGAAGACGTTTTAAGCTATGAAACTTGCAGGATGTTTTTATGATACAAAGACCAAATTTGTATCAAAGGCAAATTTGATTTCTCATGTCATGACCCCTTTAAACTGTAATATTAAATGACTTAAAATATGCTTTATGGTTTTATGGACGTCTTTTACCAGTTTGGGTGCAAGTAAATGATGCAAAAATCGTAATTTTGGGGCGAATTATTCCGTTAATATGCACGCTTCAAATTTTCACACAGACTAAACACTTAAAAAAGGCAAATTACTATGCAAGCTGCTGTCTGTTACAACACGATTCTGCTCTATCTGCTGTTGGCTTTCTGCAGGAAGAGCATTCAACGTCTTTAACTAATATTTTAGATTTAGGACTAATAATAGATCGCAGAAACATTCCAGAGCGTTCTCAGCTGAATGTTCGGTGGGTGGGATCTCGTTTGACATCTAAAACCCAGTGTTCATGAGAAAAAGTGGGTCCATTATGGTTACAAGCAGAACTGTGTTGATTTGATATCTAGCATACTACTGAATAAAGGCTATATTCATGTATAATGGTGTTTGAATAAAACTCCAAGGTATTACATCCAAAACAACATTTATTTGTTAGTTTGGCTGCTTTATGGTTCATATGATGTGGAGTATTATAAATATCTTGAGGAACCTGTTAGGAGAAACAACTTCTTCTTACTGATCAAGTTGAGGTAAACGAATTTGTGGTTTTGAGTCTGGTTGCACCAGTTCTGTTGAAACGGTTTAAAATTTACGTTTGACTAGTTTTACTTACGTGGTTTGCAGCACATCGCTAAAAATAGCAAGTGAAACCAGTCCACAGGACTAGCTCAGACACATGGCATCACCAAATGTGTTGGGTTTCTTCTTAAAAGTGTGAAACACTGAAAAAACTGTGTACTTAAAATGTCAGAAGATGAGATTGAGGTGTATAAAGTAAATTCTTTACTTTACACATTTGAGTCCAGGGCCCGTATTTATCAAGCTTCTCAAAGTGCCATTTTAGTCTTAAGTGCTGAGAATTCATTAAATTTACACCTACTTTCAAACTTAAGTATAAAAGCAAGTTATCAAATTTCTTAAAGCTAAGAATCACTCTTAAGGCTTGTTCATACCGGGACGAATATCGCGCGCGATTATCGCCGACGTTTAAAGCCTCGTGACTAAACAAAGGGCGCCAATGTGAGTGTGCACACCGACGCGCAAACGCGACAGCGACTACAAAAATCGCGATAAGATGGAGTTGTTATGGAGAGGAATTGCAGATCAAATAGGATTCGATGTTTACCGGGGTATTTCTGTTTTTCATTAAGCGCAATCTAATGTCAGGGAGTGAATTGGCATGTTCACTTGGCTTATCGCCAGCGAAAATCGCTTGGGTATGAACACAAAAGATGTATCGAAAAACGTCGGCGATAAGCGCGCGCGATAATCATCCCGGTTAGTGTTGTCACGGTACCAAAATTTCAGTATTCGGTACCAATACCAGAGAAAATCCACAGTTCTCGGTACCAATTTCGGTACCAAAGCAAAACACAAAAACATGCTAATTAAAAAATGTGCTACTTTCATTTAATCCAAACTGTGTACATATTTAATTTTAAAGTGCTTTTGAAAACCTAGAGCTATTCAGCCAAGAATAACAACTAAGTTAGCTAAAAAATAAAAATTAAATAGTTAATAAAGAAACTTCATTCTAATGCTCATTATATTAGTGTTAGCGCACTTATGCTAACAATTAACTACTCTAATAATAGCATTATTTTGATATTTTGGCGGGCTGGCACAAATAAATCAATGTATGGGAAACACAAATATTAAAAATTAAAATGAAACTTTACGTTACCTGCTTTCTTTAAAATGTTTTGTTAGTTTGTTTTCCTCATTTTGAGGTCGTCATGTCTCAGTGCTTTTATGAAGAGAGCGCATCTGCGCACCTTTCGGATAGCGCATCAAGAACCGGGTTGACCGGGTACACGGTACCACCGGTACTTAAAAAAACCTGGTACCGTAACGTTTTCATTTTTTTTAGTACCGACTTGGTACCGAAGTACCGGGTCTTTTGACAACACTAGTCCCGGTGTGTACGAGGCTTTACTCTCGCAGTTATATTAAGCTCGAGAGGTCTCTCAGGTGGTTAGGAGTTGCCAGTAGGGGTTTGTGATGGCGCTGAGGAGACAGAGACATGCGCAAATCTTTCAGGAGAGGAAGAATGTTCTTGAAATGTTTGACGACAAGCAGTTAATCAAACAGTTACATTTCCTCAGTTATTCAAACAGAAAACGAGCAAAGAATATTTACATTACCAAAGAACATCATAACTGACTTCAGTCTAGCGTATTATATGCTCTTTAAAAACACTCCCGTTATAATCAAGCATTTGTTGGCGATTTCGCAAAACCTGTTGGCGAGTGAAAAATCGGGCTAAAATCGTGCAGTGTGAACTCGGCAATACTCACCAGCCACGCTGCGGCAAGTTTCTGAAGCTGCTCTCCGGGGTGCATCACTAAAGATAGGCGCCTATACTTTTGACGGATAATAGCCTAATAATAATAATCGTCTTGCTGTCGTCAAAGAAATCGGCAACAGGCGATATCTCTGACTATCGTCGATACATGATACTATCGTCTACCGGCACAACCCTAAGTAAATTGAAGGTTGTGATGACGATTCGTTTCCTTACCATAACGTATTCTCTTGAAAATTCTTTATTGTCAAATGTGTGTTGAATGTAAACTCATATTAGGAATTTAACCATTCAATGTGAATTTATCTGAGAATATTCTAAAATAAGGAAGGAATAAGACTGACACTTAAGATTTAGTCCTACACTTCGCTTAAATTGCGACTGAGATGCTTGATAAATAACTTTTTAAGCGCAGCTTTGAGCCAATAATTTTTTTACACTTAAGTCAATTCTTAGCAGCATTCTTGAAAGTAATTCTCAGAGGCTTGATAAATACGGGCCCAGGGTTTTTTTTTTTTTAGATTATATACTAGATTAATACAGATTACATGCAGAATACATACTAGACAGTGTTATGTGAGATACCATTGTAGTATTTTGAATTAGTTTTCATTTATATCTTTTCCATTTTAATTTTAGATGAAATATTAGTAATTTAATTGTGTTTTTGCCATTTGATTAACATGTCTATGTAGCTTTAATTAATGTAGCACATTAAGTTAAACTAAATGGATATGACAAATGTTTCCTTGGCAAGTAGATGGAAAAAACAAGTTTTCATCACTGTTTAGCTGATTGATTTACCTTGAGGGAAACCTAAAGCTTCGTTTTGTGGTTAAGCAAGTCTTGGGAATCCCGCCAGACCTCATTCTTGCAGAAGAACTTGTAAATGTTCAGTGTATCTCTTGAGGAACTTCAGTTGATGGGCCGGTTCGTGGTTTATGAAGCAGATAGCAGTCGTTTAGTGTCCTGCATGAACATATTACATTGACTCTGGGTGAACTGGGCCTCTTTTGTTGTGCTGGCTTTCGCAGAAGAGCGTTGTCAGGCGCACACCCCTGTCATGTTTCACTGTGTCCTCATGTCTGGGGTCTGACTGAGCCTCTGAGGAGGCCAATTAGCCTAGTTGGTCCAGAGGGGGTTGGTCTGGTTTCAGGGTGACGTCTGCATGCGGTCTGTCAGAGATGACTCTCTTCATTTATTCATGGCAACTGCGGACCACAGATAGTGTTGATGTGCTTTAGCGATGATGAGTTACACACTTGCAGGGGTTTTAAACATCTAAACCAGATAAATTTTTTTTATTGAACTATCTATGGGAATTTTTGATGTCCTTGCAGTTAATTTTTATGAAACTTAACAGATTTCAGGTTCAAAGTTCTTGTTTCATTTTGTTGGCATATTAGAGTTCAAGGATTTTACAGAAGGGATTTTGGATATCACTTTTTATCACTCCATAAATCAGAAAATACTCTCAAAAGCCAGGGAAAAAAAATGTTTTTAAGAATAAAATGTTGTTTAAAATCAGGTAAATTATATATAGTGTTGGGTAAGTTACTCTAAAAAAAGTAATTCATTACTACTTGCTAATTACATCTTCAACAGTGTAATTAGATTGCTGTACGAATTACTCTCTCTAAAAAGTATTGCGTTACTAATTACTTTCTAAAATCTATCTCAATCTCGACCAGTTGAACAATACAAGAATGGACATGAAACTGCTCTTTTAATTCTTTCAAACAAATAAAATAAAATTGCATAAATTATTCTTGAACTGACCAAAGTATTTAAAGGGAGAAGGTTAAATTAAAAACATACATTTTAACATTAGATGTTGCGTTTTGATGTTAAATGTTGTTTTATATAGGCTAGAATTAGAGATGCACCGATTGCAATTTTCTTGTCCGATTCCGATTTCCGATTTTTTTGTTAGTGTGATCTGCCGATACCGATTTTTGCCGATTCCGATTTTCTTTCTAAGAACTATAATTGACAGCATATACAAACAAAAATCTACTTTTATTCAACGCAAAATTTTATTTTCCTAAAAAAAACACAAGTAAAAAGTCAGTAATAAAATAAGAACAAATAAAAAAAATGGTAAACAACAGCCCAAATAAATGCAATAGAATAAAGAGAGCTATGAAACCAAGTTTTTCAGGTTAAGTAAGTTTTTATTCAGGTAAGAAATATTACAGAACTTAAAGTAATCAAATGTAAAATAACACTGGTAACAAAACGGATCGGCTCGAAATCGGAAAGAAGAGAGACTGACCGACCGATCACCGATCCGGGCCGATCATGAGGAAAATCGGCCGATTCCGATCCCTGGCCGATCGATCGGTGCATCTCTAGCTAGAATTGTTCTATAGCTATACAGTAGGCTGTTTAATGCAAAGTAGCCGGAAATCTGGCAAGCTTGCCCCCCCCCGCCTTGAATATATACTTTTCAATTTTTATTTTTGCCTTGAATATATACTTTTTTTTTCTTTTACTTTTTTAAATTGGAAATTTAAATAGATTTTTAAAATGTATTTTAGCTTATTGTACAAATATACACTTATTTATTTTAACTTATTATATAAGACATTATTTTATTTCATTATTCCCCAGATTTTCCCCAAGTTTTTTTCAGGCAAAAAAAAAAAGTATGACATTGAATTGAAGTGTGTCACTGTGCTCTTGGCATGAATTGCATACACTTTTTATGTTTCTTTATTTCCTGAGGACTCAAAACATTCCCTCAACCTTCATTCACACAGAATAATTACTCTCTCTCACACACACTCGCACAAGGCCTTATTCACACAGCACTTGTTTGGGCTCATTCTCTCAAAGGAATGTGTTCAACTGTCGTGCCGATAACATCGGATCATAATGACTCTGCAGGAGTGACGCTGGCATTCACAGGGCTGTTGCTCAAGAGGTTTAGGTTCTGGAAATGTGTCATCATCACCCGTTTCCAGGATCCTTCCCTATAGAGTTCAGTCTGTCACTGAATAGTTAATGCTCCAGACAGCTCTAGTACTGTGGGTCTACTGGGTTTTCCTGAGTCAGAAGTTGCCTTTGGTTTTAGCTTGCATGCATTGTCATAAATATGTGTCAGGTTGTTTGATTACATCTGTGCATTTAATTAACAAAAAAATTATTTCATTGCATTTTATGTTTACATGGGATACATGAGTTATTTTTGGAACATATAAGCATCTGCAACCGCTTTTGAATTTAAGTTCTATATTTTAAAGTTCCTAACTTAAGTTCAATTCAAAACTAAAAATTCAGAACTACCATCGCTTTACAAACTTGAGTTTAAAAGCATTTTTCATCCCTAGCTAAACCAATGTAGTTCCTGCGTTGAAAAAGGTTAATTATGCATGAATTTTTTTTCACGCACTTAAGTGGACATTTTTTAGTGGCATTAAATTTTAATGTAGGAAAAAAACATGGTTAAGTCAATGGTTTCAGACAATTTCAAAACCATCAGAAATTCAAATCTTAAATCTTGGTTGTACTTGGTTTTAATGATGTTTGGATTTAGTTTTTTTTTTTATAAATGTAGTGTAAATGTAAAACTTGGTTATTGGTTTTGTAAGTATTCCACAATGATGTAAATTATCTTTAATTTCTGAATTGTACTAAAATAATCAAATCTAAACATGACCATTTAGTACAAAATTGCAGTTTAAGCCAGTCGTGACCAAATTTCTGATTGTTTTGATCAGATATCATGTTGGACTTCATATTTTTCTAAAAGAATCTCCCAAATCTTGATTCTTGAACTGAATCATACTTAAAAGTCAGATTCCATTATGCATCACATAATTTAGTGAAAAACTATAATCAAATTGATCTAATTTGAAATTTTGTAAAGAATCTCAATTGTATTGAATTTAATTTTTTTATGCATTACATTTAGTAAAGAATTGTAATTTAGAAATTGTATTTCAATCTAATCATTGACTGTATATATTTACACCCAAAAGTTAGCCCAAAAATGAAAATTCTGTCATCATTTACTGCCTCAGTTGATGGTAGCCATTGACTTTCATAGTATAGAAAAAATGCTATTGAAGTCAATGGCTGCCGTCAACTTTTTGGGTATCCACATTCTTCAAAATATTTTTTGTGTTCAACAGAAGAAAGAAACTCAAACAGGTTTGGAACAACTTGAGGGTGAGTAAATGATGACAGAGTTGTCATTTCTGGGTGAACAATCCCTTTAACCTTGAGCTGTCAAATAGTTTTATTTTATTGGTCATTATCAGTTTCATTATCTGGTTATCTGTAGTCTTTTGTTGGGGTCATGTTGACCTGTCTTTTTTTTTTGTGGGGTCAGTTGTCATATTCTACTTTTACGTCCTGTAAAGACATAGAAACACACAGAACGAGTCTCCACCCAAAAAGGACAAGCTCAGGTCATGTTTCACTTATCAGAGCCTGAAATCAAATTAGTGAGAAAATGGCAAATGCTGTTAGCCGGCTGTCCTGTCATGGCGAGGTTTGCATGCAGCGCTGATACACAAACGCCCACACAACAGCCAAAACATGAACAATTCAGAATCTCTGCTATGACAGCATCAGCAAAATCTGTGCCAGAAATGATGTGTGTGACGGCAGTGATGTAATCCGCATGAATCGAGCATTCAGTTTTTGACCCCGAGCTGTTGCCACACTTCATCCTGTTTAACATTGAATCAGAAGTCCAGTGCCGTTGCCTGTTACCGGTCAGTTTTGTGTCGTCATTGTGTTTCAAAAGGTCTTCAAAACCTTGTGATTTCATTGAAACCAGCATGGAAATACTCTACTTCCCTTTCATAGCTCGTATAAAGAAGTGAGGTTCTTCCTCGGTATTTGCTTTGTTTTCCAGTACAAATATATAAACATTTGTAAATCAGGATACATTTAATTGAGATGCAAAATGACCTAAGATTCTTCTTTTCTAAAAAACAAACAAACAAAAAAAAAAATAATAATAATAATGAAAATTAGGTGAGATTGCTGAAAACAACAACAAAAAAATCTTTCAGTGCAGTGCGAAAAATAACCTTAATATGAAGGGAAAACAAAATTATTTTCTAACATTACTGACAGACATTTGCTTACAGCAAATATTTGTACTAAAACTTAAAAAAAAAAAAAAACTTGGTGAAACTTACATTACATTTTAGTCAACATGTTGAAACATAACAACAATGAAACATTTTCATATGGATAAAAAAAAAACTAAGTTGTATAAACTTTATTGGTTGAAAATTTTTATGCCACTAATTTTGCCAAATAAATTTGCAAAAACAAGTTTCTCACTGACCGATATGTATATTTGTTTTTTTGCTTTAAATTTAAAATAGACAATCAGCAGATTGCATAAGTGAAAGTGAATTTAAAAAAATGGAAGGATAAAAAAGTTTAAGTTTAGTGTAAAGAAAATGTACTGCGCTAAAATGTTTTAATTTAATATCAAATTATTTTATAAAATTATTGTATTAAATATTTTGGAGTCTAAAAAACTGCTGTAAAATCGAAGCCATATGTCTAAATAAGTTATGTTCCAAATTTGAAGTTGATATTTTAAAAAAATTATGACGTTTCTGTGAGATTTTATTTTGGTATTATACCAAAAATAGTCATTACTTCTATAACAAAATAGCCACCAAATATGGAATCTTGAGACTCAGACCTTTCCAACGGTATGTATTTTGTCAAGATTATAAAAAGTTTTAATTTTAAAATATTGTAGTAAATTTTGTAATATGACACTTGACACTGCCCATTAGGGGGAGGAGTCTGCTAAAAGATTTTAAAGTAGCCTATACCATTTCCATGGTAACGCTTTGTCTGATTTCAAAATAGTTTTTAAGTTTGCAAATAACTATTTTACGCTGATTACTAAAATATGTGATGAGGAAAAAACTTAAATTTGATTTCATCTTTTCATATAAGTAATCTCCCTTCTCAAATAAATGTATTTTGATATTTGTAATGGAAAACGAGACTGAGGAACATCATTTTGTTCGCATCGATCCGGTTTTGTACCCAACAAAAGATCACGTGTGTGCGGTGACAAGGCCTTCTATTGTCTAAGAGTAGGAAAAACCCTCGTCCCACGTGGAGTCTGCTCTCTTGGAGCCGACGGTTTGTGTCTTCAGACGTCCCACCAGTGCAGCCCACCGGCCTGAAACTAAACACAGACTCGGCTGGGGCAGCTTTAATGATTTTTGCTGAGACTGGCAATCGCAGATTAACCGAGATTGTATTGTTCAAAACGTCTGTTTACTGATGAACTAGCTGAGATTTTAGTGTCGTCTCTAATCAGCGGGCTAATTTTTAGTTCGAACCCAACTGTCACTTTGACCCTATCATCGTAAACGTTATATTGTGAATGTGTCAATCAGGGAACGTGACTGTTTACACAACTCCGTTTGTATCGTAGCCTTAGCATTCTGGTGCACTGCAAAGACACTTAACTTCATCCTGAGACACTAAAAATGTCTTTCCGCCCTGTTTTGATTAAAACATATTGTTTGCTTTTTATGACGAGTGTCAGATTCCACAGTGCAGCATGTAGTATTTGTGGGCAGGCGGCGCAGTTTAACGGGCCTGGAGACATAGTTCATCCACGTGTGCCAATTCTGGGTTAATGAACTGCTCAAAACAACCATTGTCAACACATTGCTACAACGGCCATTGAGCATGTAGGGTCATTACGGAGCGGTGTGTTTATTAAGCTGCTCACTGGTCCGGGTTTATTGGAGTGAGTTTTAAACTTTGACCACAATTAACTGGCGTTTTTGTTCTTATGAAGACTTGTTTAAATATTTTGCATGAGGAATGATTCATGTGTTTGAAAAAGTTTGTATATTGTCTTTTGCCTGTATTTCTGTGTTTAGTTTTGGGAACTGTCTTTTTGACCAAATAGCCATTGTTGCAAAATAGATTCAAAAACGTTCAATGTAAAATGTAAAACATTACAAATCTGAGCTGTAAATGACCAATGATGAACACGACAATATTTATTAATTTAATTCTTCAAATTAACAATAAAAAAGCAGTAAACAGAGGTGTTTTCCAAAACATAAATATTACTAAAACTTAAACAATGTACCAAAACTTACATTTGAGTGAAAATTTTAAGTGATGGTGAATGAACAAGTGTTTAGAAAATCATTTAATTTAAAAAAACAGAACTACAGAAACTTGTGTAAACTTGTGTTGTGTAATTTTCCAACTTTGCCGAAAAGTAATTTTCCAAATTTGTCAGAGATAATGCTAATAATTCATAATTTATCACATTTTCATTTTATGCACTTTTATTATTTTAGTTTAATTATTGTATTTTATTTATTTTATTCATCATATAGCATATTAACCGTTTCTTGGAAATATAATGAAAATACCATTCAGAAATTCCATTGGGTTTCTGCTAGTGTTTGAAAGAGTTTGTATTTTTATTAATTTTAATTTATTTGTATTATTTATATAACTTTTTTCTTTTTCCTGTATTTCTGTATTTATTTTCAGAATGCATCTTTCTGATCAAATATCCATTGTTGCACAGTTGATTCAACATATTCAGTGTAAAATGTAAAAAAAAAATTTTTAAAAATGCATTTTTTTCAGTGTTTTTACATAAATGAATTATTCTACAATTATTTTATTTCACCAAATTAACAATAAATAGAATATTTCCTACATATGTTTTACTAAAACTTTAGTAAACTGCCACTAGTTTTTCCAAATTTGCCAAAAACTTATGTTTTTCAACAATCATTGCTTGGATAGACAGATTTCCCACCCAAAACACGCATCATTGCTTGAATCATTGTTGAAAACAATGCAGTGTATTCAAAGTTTTCAAAGAAATCAGTCTATAGACACACATGATCTTAGTTACTTCACAGACAACGAAACATCTTTTTTTAGCTAGGTTTCTTAGAAAACCAAGTCCTGACTTTGTTGTATAATGACGTGAAGGCCCTAGATTTCAATTTATTTACTTCTGTGAACAGGACGTATGTCCAGAACAGGATGTATTTTATTCTTATTTGATTTCTTTATGGTGCGAGATAAACCTGACCTGACGATGTGAGTTGTTTGGGATCAGGACATACAAATAGATTTCCATCACCCACCACCAGTGCTCGTTTGTTAATTTGTTTATAGATTTAATGGACCTGAAGTGTCCCACTCATAAATGTTCCCGTCCTTAAGATTCGTCAGCAGCTTCTGGCGTTCATTAATCCTGGAGTCAGACTGATTTGTTTTGCATTCGGTGGAGTTTTAGGAATGTAGCTGGATTTTGCATGAGTCAAATCAGTGGCTTTTTGTAATACGTCTGAAATGCTGCTATTTAAGAGCTAACTAGATAAACTAATTACCACCTTAAATCACTGATCTCACCTGAGAGCTTAGCGGGGAACTTGACCCCTTTTAACTATAAGTTTTGGGATATATTTGTTGTCCATTATTAGCACCTACTATTAGGTATTATATATCTGTTATTGTGCACCTACTACTAAAACTGGATTTCAACAAAGGGTATGTACATAGTGAAATGTTGTTTGATCATGTTAATGTTCATTAAATCAAGATTTGTGTTTGAGTAGTAGAACAGTAGATTAAAACTAGATGAGTAAAGTCTGCAAACAAACATTGATGTTAGCTTGACAAAGCCTTGTGTCAAGGTTTGAAAAGTTTGAAGTTTAAAGATTTTACTTGAAGTCAGTGAAATATTATTAACATATTCTAGCACATTGTTAAAATGTTTAAGCAAGTAGTTACCATGATGCTGCTAACCGTGCTGTTTTAGCACATTACCAGCATGGTTTATCATGTTGATAACGTTTTAGCATGTTGTTAAATTCATTTATAATGTTGCTACCATGTTTGACCACTCTGTTGGCCTGCTTTACTGTGTTGCAAGCGTGACTTACCACTTTGCTAGCATGATTTAACACATTATTAACATGTTTAACATGTTCCTAGCATGATTTGAAACACATTGTTAACATTTTAACGTTACTAGCATGATTTTAGCACATTAACATGAATTAGCATGTGGTTACCATGTTTAAACATTTTGCTAGAATGTTTTAGCACATTGCTAGTATGTTTTAACATGTTGCTAGCATGATTTAGCACTTTTTAGCCAAAGAATTGGCTAAAACTCTTTTTTTCCAAAAAAATATTTTTTTTCCAAAGAATTTAATGTACAAAATCAAACAAATGACAATCAAAATATTTTCTAAATGAAGAACAAAGAATGCTGTACAAAGCACATTGCTAGCATGTTTTAGCACATTGCTAGCATGTTTTAGCACATTGCTAGCATGTTTTAGCACATTGCTAGCATAATTTAACATGTTGCAAGCATGTTGCTAACATGTTTTAGCTAGCAAGTTCTAATTCCACAGCTTATCGCTAACATGATTGAGTATCTTCTTAGCATGTTGGTAACATGATTTAACCCATTTTTAGCATGTCTAACATGTGTTAGCACATTGTTATGGTGTGTGCACACCAAAAGCGAATCTAATTATTAGCAAGAGTAGATTACATGCAAAGTCAGACACAAACGGACAGAAATTCACGCCGGGCAATGTGAATGATGCAAATTGGGCAACGCGTTTGCTGCGAACATGTGACATTCGTCCCAATCACATCCTTTTTTCGTGTAAGTCGAAAAATTTCAACTTGAGCAGAAAATTTGCATGACGCGTTGTCGCGCAAGCCAATCAGAGAAGAGCTTATTGACACGTCCGATTGTATCTTAAAAAATTTCAATTTTTCTTATGTTTTTATTCCCGCGAACAACATGGAAAAACATCTTGCGAGCACTCTAGAGCGAGTAACGTGATGCAAGTATTCGCTTTGCTTTTGGTGTGCACACACCATTAGTATGTTTTAACATTTCAGAACAGTCTGAAATTTGGTGCTTGTATCTTGAAAACTACTATTTAAAATTTAGTCTCAGAAGTCAACATCATAAAATCAGTTTAATGTAAAACACTTCAGATCTAGATTAATGCGTCCGGCATGTAAATCGCTTGAATTCGGTCTTGATAGCGCAGGATAAGATTGTGATTTATCTCTGTGTTCCTCCTTCAGGTGTATCGCGGGTCCATGTGCCTCCATCCTTCACATCCAGACGGAGTTGAGTCGGAGAGCTCAGCCCAACGCCGTCCTGGAGAAAGTGTTTACATCCATCACAAGGGTATGCTGAAGCAGCGTAATGGAAAATAAAGCCATGATAAGCCGTGAGAGAGAGAGAGAGTCATTGACCAAAGCTGATGCTCAAAGTGAAGTAAACTGGTGAAATAAGATTAAAATACAATCAAAACATTTCCCAGCCCCATTTTTAGACATTATTCAGTCCTGGTTTTTCTCTTTTATGAACCTGTTGTTCCTTTGCTGTCACTGTGTGTTTTATGAGGCCATCAGAGCAATATCTTCAACTTTAGTCTAGAAACCGATAATAAATACACCTCAGGCAGGTTTAACATTAGCTGACAGATGAATATTGTGGTGACATTTCTCTTTACAATCTCCAATGACTTCAAAGAGCCGTTTTGTTGAGCTGCTGTAAAACGTCTTTATAAGCTGCTGTTGTGGGTGGAGATCTGGGGCCAGTTGCATAAACTTAGCCACCATGTTAAGACTGTCTTGAGAACTAGTTTGACCAACTAGCAGTTGCCAAGGGTAATCAGTCTTACTTTTCCAATATAAATAAGACCAATCTATCTTTTTATAACTGAATTTAAAAAGTATATGACCAGTCTTGAAGAAAAAAAATTAGATGACTAACTTTTTAAGACTAGTCTAAACAGTTTATGCAACGGGCCCCTGAACTGATAACTTTCAGAAGAAAGCTGTCAATCTGTGGTCTCATTTTTCATTTGTCATTTTGATGGTTATTCTGTAGGCCTTTCTTTTTTTCATTTTATGTATCAACTTGAGACGGTTTATGTTCTGGATGTTCCAGGGTTTGATTTTTGATTTATTTATTTTTTTATGGAAAGTATAATTTATATACCTTTGTTCCATTTATGCTCCAAGGCTTGATTTTATTTGTTTTTATAATGAAAACTAAAATTGATTTACTTTTGTCCCAGACCCAGACTTTAAAGCTTACAGTGTAAAAATCCATAATAAATATATTATTTATTTCAATTTAAAACTATCATAGTAAAAAAGTAAAATAATTGCAGCTAATTCATTTATTGTGTGAGATATGTACATTTTTACATTAACTTTAGGCAGTTTATGTTCCAGGGTTTGGTTTTCTTTTTCTTTCTTTTTTTTTTTAATGAAAACTTTTTAGAATTTATTTATTTTTGTCTTATATCAAGACTTTAAAGCTTACAATGTAAAAATCTCTAAGAAATATATAATTTCAATTTAAAACTATCATAAAGAAAAAGTGAAATAAATGTAGCTATTTCAGTGTTTATTGTGTGATTTACATACATTGTTACACAACTTATGCCTGTAACAATTTTCACAACAAAAAATTCTGTACTTTATAACATTTAATTTATTAATTTATTAGTATACAAAAGTGTCGGTGAAGGTCTTGAGATACAAGACGTGAAGAACTAAATAAACTAAATAAAATTAAGATGTAAATTTTGAGTTATTGTCGGCGCCGATTGCCTTGTGGGTAGCGTGACGACATAAGCGCCGTTACGCTACGGGTGTCCCGAGTTCGAATCCCAACTCGAGGACCATTCCCGATCCCACTCCCTTTTTCTCAAAAAACACAGCCTAATTTTCATTTTTGGGTGAACTAACCCTTTAAGTTATACTTTTTTTTTTTTTTGTCATTTCCAGTTTAACTTAAATTGTCAAGTTATGCAAAAAATTTGAAAATATTAATTACTTGTGTGTGTGTCTTTATAGGACAAATAAATAAAATGCTAGCAAGAATTTATTCGTAACTTTATAATTCCACAATACAATGAAGGATAATTTGAGATATGATTACATTTACTCACAATTTTTCTTGTTTATTCCAGTCCCCAGACTCGAGGCACTTAGAGGGTCTGTCTAAGCAGCTGGACTGGGACGTGAGGAAGGTCCAGCGATGGTTTCGACACCGGCGGAACCAGGACAAACCCAGCACAAGAACCAAGTTTTGCGAGAGCATGTACGTTTTAATGCTTTTCTGCTAGCGCATTTATAGTGCATTAGCATATAGAAATTAATAAAAATATGCCGTCCAAAATGTTTTATTTTATAGACACTTTTATGGAAAGTGATGAGGAAATTATCATCGATATTTGGACTACACCATTTGTCAAGTTTCTAGTATAAGCTACTCAAGAATTAGTACACAAGCTAATAATAATTCATCTTAGAGATAGTTGGTTTGGTTCATTAGAAATCTTTATTGAGGAATGTTTTGAGATTTCAATGTAATTAATAAAAATATGCCGTCCAAAATGTTTTATTTTATAGACACTTTTATGGAAAGTGATGAGGAAATTATCATCGATATTTGGACTACACCATTTGTCAAGTTTCTAGTATAAGCTACTCAAGTATTAGTACACAAGCTAATAATAATTCATCTTAGAGATAGTTGGTTTGGTTCATTAGAAATCTTTGAGGAATGTTTTGAGATTTCAATGGAAAATTACTTATACAGTGGGTGGTGGGCGGAGTCTCTTCCTCCATTGGTCGGTTTTTCTGTCAATCACAGTTTCACTGCAAGTGCTCTAGATTGGCCGTGAAAATATAAATGCATGTTGATTTTGGAGGAGCAGGTTGTTGTCTACCATCATATATTTTTGGAAACAGAGCCCTGTGGGGTCTTTCCTGATTTAGTCATATCAGATTCATCTGTTGTCAAACAAAAGATCCGCCCTCATTCTCTATGGTTCAGCAGTGAAATCAGGCCTCTGGCTGCCATGTTTCCCAACACATGTGATTGGATTGATGGGATTGTGTTCAACATTTCCTTTCTGATTGCTATACTCTGTGGTTACTCTCACATGCAGCCGTGTGTTTGAGTTTCTGTCATTTGTTTTCTCTGCTTTCTCTGCAGGTGGAGGTTTACATTCTATCTGTATATATTTACGTATGGGATCCGTTTCCTGTGGCAGGTGAGCTACAACTGAAAGATGTAGAATTACAGACAGATATCACTGTTTGGGCCATTTGTGTAATTTTTTTTAATCCGTGTGTGTGTGTGTGTGTTTTCTAGTCTCCCTGGATGTGGGATACGAGACACTGCTGGTACAATTACCCTTATCAGGTAACGCTTAAAATGTTGCCATCTTCTGATGTGGGTTCAAATGAATCTTAACAGTGAACTGTGACATTTTCACAAATCTTTTGCCCGTTATGTTTAAATTGTGCAAACAACCCACAATATAAGAGCATATAAAGGAAAACTGCAAAGGACATGTTTTTTTGTCGTTGTTGAATTTATGCAAATTTAAATTGTCATAAGCAAAATAAAATAATTCTTAAGAATATAACTGATTGCAAAAAATATATATTTTTATATATAATACTGTATAGCACTTTGGGTATTAGAAAAGTGCTATACAGTATTAGCATTTTAATATGTGACGATTTAAATATGTGACGATTCAAATCGGTTGAGATGCTAAACAAATCGCGATTCAGTTAGGGGTAGGAGTTTATATGAATGTATGCCTGAGGGGAACTTACCGTCTTTCGATGGTATTTTTTCTTTTCCTCTTGCCTCTGTATAATGCATATTAAAGTTCATAAGTGCAGCGCTGCTTTGTTTACAGCGGAAACCAAGGAAACGCTTTAAGCGCCACCTGCTGGCAGAGAGTGAATCTGCGTCTCATTCAGCTCGTCTGCTGTTTCTGTTTCGTGCAGATATTTTTTATGCATAATTTCACAAAACTGAAGTCAAACCATTCTGTTTGAAATTCTGAAATTATACAATCTAATTTAGATTAAAAACTGCTCATGTTGCATGTATGCATCATCTTTGTTTAGAGCATGATTCAAATGCAGTGGTTGCCTCTAATTTTAAAAGGAAAGCGCACAGACAAAGCCTTAGTTTGTTTATATGAAGAGATTTATTTTATTTGTGTTACTTATTTATTTGATTTGGGGCTTGTTTTAAAATATTTTTTAAAATGTGAGTGAAATGTTACATCCCTAATGTATTGTATTATTAAAATGTATGATTAAAAATAATAACAATTTAGATAATAAATGTGCTTGGTTGTCTTTCAGAAATTTCACATCGCAAAAAAAAACAATCTTAAAGATCCTAAAATGTTTGTCACTTCATGCATTAAATAAAATTTAATTAAATGATTTTATTTTATAATGAGGATTTACGGAGTAAATGCACTGTCATGAGCAACATAAAAATAAATAAATAAAACAATCTCAATGATCCTACAGTTGATTTCACATTTTTTGTTTGAAGAGCGTCTTCAGGGTGCGGCTCGTCTATTTGTTTAAGATACGGCCGGTGGCCGTGGCCATTATGAGCCCAGAGTTTTGACTCCATCATAACAGAGAGATGTTGTTCCTCTTTATTTATAGACACGGTGGAAACAATCTGGAGAATTCGGCTGCTGTTTGCAGCTTGAAGGGAAAAGTTACAAATCTGAATTGTTTTTGTGCGCTCGTGTTTAATTTGCATCATATTTTCGTGTCCTGCTGGTAGTTTTTTTTACATATTTCCCGTGTGTTTCTGCAGGATTTCCTCATCATGTTCGTTCATCATCTGGCGACCATCAGCCTGATCAGTTTCTCGTATGTAAATAACATGTTGCGTGTGGGGAGTCTGGTCATGTGCGTTCACGACACATCGGACTTCCTGCTGGAGGTGAGAACGCACAACAATGCTTTTACTGTCACGTTATTCTGCATAATATTCATCAGCCAGCATTTAACTGAGGAGCAGTGTATAATTTTATACAAAATTACCCACATTAACTTTTTTCCTCAATGGTACATGAATAATTGATTTCTAAATCAACATCTAACTAGATTTTGAAGTGAAATTGCGCTTAGTATTTTGATATTTTATTCAGTGCTACATGAGCAGCATTTACAAAACAGATATATTCAAAAATACCTGTATTATTTTCTAATAATATTATTGTAATATATAGCATATATATTATACATTACATTTATAATAATATTATAAATGTAACGTATAATATATATGCAATATATTACAATAAAATAAAATTATAAATCAACATGTATTTTATCATTTTATTTTTATTATAGATAGGTAGATACCAAATAATATTGTTATTTTATTATTATATTACCATTTAGAAATTAGCATTTAAATGCACTTTTTAGTATCATTAATATACTAATACAATTTTCACTCTTTCCATTGTCATTTCAATTTTAGGTATAGTCATTTTGTTGTGTTTTTGTCATTTGTATTCTTTTTTTACATCTATTTAGTGTTTTTGTTTATTAATTAATTAATTGTAATTTTTAAATGTCGCCTTAACAGCTTACCTAAAAAAATAAAATACAAGAAATAAGTTTAAAGGGATAGTTCACCCAAAAATGAAAATTCTGTCATTACCGTATTGACCCGAATATAAGCCGATGTTTTTTTCTTGGAAATGCATCTGAAAAAACGCGGTCGTCTTATATTCAGGGTCTAGACTTTGACATGTCAATAATACACCCACAACAATAGGTGGATTTTAGTTTTCTTTGCGCAAAAAAGTATTCTCGTAGCTTCGTAACTTTACAGTTGAACCACTGATGTCACACGGACTACTTTGTCGATCATCTTGGTACTTTTCTGGACCTTGAACGTGGTAGTTACCTTGCTGTCTATGGGAGGGTCAAAGAGCCCTCAGATTTCATCAAAAATATCTTAAATTGTGTTCCGAAGATGAACGGAGGTCTTACGGGTTTCGAACGACATGAGGGTGAGTAATTAATGACAGAATTTTCATTTTTGGGTGAACTAACCCTTTAAGGGTTTTTTATATATTAGTTTTATTTCATTTAACATTTTTTAAGATTTTAATAAAAATTACATTTTTTTAGTTGTAGAATGTTTTATTAAAAATCAAGAAAGAAAAACATTATATAACTGTATATAAACTGCATTTAAACAAGTATTGATGTATAAAATTCTATCCCACTGTATTTTTTCCAAATGCAACATTTTTTAATGAATATTTGTTTTATGTATTTATTCATTCATTTTTTTTTTATCTTATAGGCCGCAAAGTTAGCAAACTATGCCAAATACCAGCGTTTATGTGACTTCTTGTTTGTGGTGTTCAGTATGATCTTCTTCGGGACGAGATTGATCATTTTCCCCTTCTGGTCAGTATCACATCCGTGTGTGTGTGTGTGTGCACAGGCGATCATTTAATAGTCCAATTAACTGTGGTTGAGAGTCGCTGATGGCAGAGCGAAACCCGAGCGGCTGGATTTAGTGTCTGGGTTTTTTTATCACGATGACAGAACCGACACACAGTCCAGATCCACTGACCTCCACCGCAGATACCACACTCAGTCAGCAGGACATCACATAGAGAAATCACTATTATATGCCTTAAAGATTCTCTATACTGTTTTCTAAAACCAGTTCCAGTCCTTGATTCTGACTGGCCAGCAGCTGTGTTTTATTCACGATAAAGAACAGCTATGACCGTTTCATCCGGTTCTGTGTATCACTGAGCAACACCCTTAGCTACATAAACAATCAATAATGTAGTGTCAAAACTGTTCCATGTGTTATATATTCAGTAAAATGAACTGTTTATTATTTATGTAATGAATAATGAGTGAAGGGGTTGCAGTGACTCGTGTCTAACAACGCCCTTCAGCTGTGACTTATTCACAATACAGCACAGCCTCTTATTGCTTGCTTATCACTTTCTATTATACTAAATATTGCATACTAATACTAAATGCATATTGATAGCATTAATTTAGTATTCATATTATTAATACTAAAATTAGTATTAAAAGTGTTGAAAGTCTCAAGCATTTTAGAAATTTAAATGAAAAGAAAATTAATGAAAATCATCTGAAATGAAATTCAGTAGTAAATTATTGCATTGCATTGCTGTGTAATAGTAATTAAATAAATGCCTTTATAATTTTAATAAGAATCACAGTGTAGAATGCTTAGTTGTCATGCCATAAATTTCACATTGCAAAAAAAAACAAGATCCTAAATGGCCTTCAACGTATTTATTTTATTTTAATGAGGATTTATCAAGGATTAATGTAATAGAAATGTTAAAAGTAAAATATAAAAACATGAATGGCAAATTTTCATTATTACTTTCTCATTTAATTAAAAACAAATAATAGTTTTAATGCCGACAGATCATGAAAACCATATGTCTGCAGCCGTAGTTTTAGAGTACATTAATAATTCAAACATTATTTTTAATTTTCTATTACTTATTTTTTTTATCAAAACAACAAGTTAATGTAAATTATTATTATTTGAATGCTTAGGTTATAATATGTTATCTAATGAGGTCAATTATTTTATTCATTATATATCCAATATTTTTATTATTGATACTTTGTGCCAGTTTCCCAGGAAGTGGCTATTTTATTATCTTGAATGCATGGGATAGAAATAGTGCTTTATTCACAAATGTTTCTGTGATATTTCAAGTTAAATTCGCAACTTTGGATGTAAACATAGATATTGTTAATATGTTATTTTAAAACTGTCTCAAAATCTGAAAATATGACGACAAATGTTTGTGGTACACATTGTCAAAATTAAGTACTCATTTTTCGTGAGAAAATAGTAAATATCAGTAGTATACAAAATATTAAAGCAGACGTAGATGAGTTTGTTTCTTCATCAGATTTGGAGAAATGTAGCATTGCATCACTTGCTCACCAGTGGATGCTCTGCAGTGAATGGGTGCCGTCAGAATGAGAGTCCAAACAGCTGATAAAAACATCACAATAATCCACAAGTAATCCACACCACTCCAGTTCATCAATTAATCTCTTGTGAAGCCAAAAGCTGTGTGTTTGTAAGAAACAAATCCATCATTGGGATGTTTTAACTTCAAACTGTTGCTCCTGGCTAAAATATGACTCCATAATCCACAAAAACGCTTAATCCAGTTTACTGGTAAAATTTACAAATAATGGTAAAATGATTGGTAAAAAAAATTCTCCCCATATGTTTAGATAAGATGAAGTGTTTTGTTGTTGCAGGATTCTGAACACGACGCTCTTCGAGAGCTGGGAGATCATCGGGCCGTACCCGTCCTGGTGGCTCTTCAACTTTCTGCTGCTGGTGTTGCAGGTGCTGCACATCCTCTGGTCCTACCTCATCGCCGGCATCGCCTTCAAAGCCATCATGAGAGGAAAGGTGCGCACAAAACCCTCTGTTACTCGCTCGCTCTGAGCCACATGTTCAGGAGGTCCACGTTCATGTTGTGTAGTTACACGCGTTTCCTCTCTTTTTATCTTTCTCTCCTGCAGAGCTGGTTTGTCTTTCCCCTATCTAGCTGCTGGAAGGCTGTTCCCGTCTTTATAGAAATCTTTCGCTATTTCTGCTAAACTCGCTCGCTTTAGGGTCTTTCCCTCTCTCTCAGTTTCTTCGGCTGTAAGTCTGCTTTCTTTACTTGATTTCCTGGTTCATTTTGTAGCAGCCTGAAATGTGAATTAAACTGAATGTGTTTCAAAGGATTAGTTTACTCCAAAAATGCAATTTCGCTGAACATTTAATCTCCCTCAGGCCATTCAAGATGTAGATGAGTTTGTTTCTTTATCAGATTTGGAGAAATGTAGCATTACGTCACTTGTTCTCCAATGGATCCTCTGCAGTGAATGGGTGCCGTCAGAATGAGAGTCCAAACAGCTGATAAAAACATCACAATAATCCACAAGTAATCCACAACATCAATTAACATCTTGTGAAGTGAAAAGCTACTTGTTTGTAAGAAACTAACTTCAACTAACTTTTAACGTCAAACCGTCTCTTCTGGCTAAAATATGACTCCATAATCCATAATAATGCTTCCTCCAGTGAAAAAGTTGTCTCGTCTGAATCAGGAGAGACATCTGCATGGATGAAACATTGTTTACAAGCCAAAACAGCTCTAAACTGTCTGAGGATTTTCACTAGAGGAAGCGTTACTATGGATTATGGAGTCATATTTTAGCCAAAAGCAACAATTTGAAGTTAAAACTTCTTAATGATGGATTTGTTTCTTACAAACATGCTGCTTTCACCTCACAAGATGTTAATTGATGGACTGGAGTGGAGTGGATTGTTGTGATGTTTTTATCAGCTGTTTGGGCTCTCATTCTGACGGCACCCATTCACTGCAGAGGAACCATTGGTGAGTAAGTGATGTAACGCAACATTTCTCCAAATCTGATGAACAAACAAACTCATCTACATCTTTGAGTGGAGGATTTTGCTTTTAAAGCACCCAAGCGCCCTCTAGAGGAAGGCCGCCAACATTTTCCAGCCAGAGAATTGAACCAAAACAGTCCTTTAATTTAAAAAGCGACCATTGGATTGGTCTGTTTATAAAACCATTAAACAAGTTGATAAAATAATTAAACCATTTTTTAACATACTACATCCAGACCATTCAAAGTACTACAACTAATACCTTAAATGTCGTTCCAGGTGTCCAAAGACGACCGCAGCGACATCGAAAGCAGCTCGGAGGAAGAAACCGAAACGTCACCCAAAGAGCGACTCAAGACGGCTTCATCCCGAGGAGAAAACGGCACCAACGGCCATTTTGGCTCTAAACCCTGGAGCCAGAACCACAACAACTGGTGACGCTCACTCCACGTGGCCTTGCGCACAAAGAACTCATGTCCCAGAAATATCGTGACGGGACTATTGCTCATCCCTGTACCTCACTCCAACACCAAAACCAACAAAACACCAACAAAATCACCCTGTTGTGGGACTATTGAGACTCGATGACAGAGATTGGGGCATCATTCCGGTGATGATGGGACAGTAATGACATTATGGCCACTATGAGAAGCTTGTGAAAGAGAAAAACGATTATATTAGTGATATTTGCATTCCCTCGTTTCCTTGTCTTGGGAGTTGAGAAGATGTTTCTTTTCCACGCTTCGTTTTACTGAAGTCATGGAAGAAGATTCTCTTCAGATTTTAATGGTCAGATGTACTTGAGTTTCCATATACAGTTGCCTTTCTTTTTGTTTTCATTGTTTTGGTAACTGATGTGTTTGTAATTTGTTTCCTGTGCTGTTTTTCATTTAGCTTTTTTATGTTTGGAAACCAAATAAGGTTATTAAAATGAAAGCTGGGCCTTTTTCCTGTAATGAGATACTTCTTTGATTTAATTGGGGAGTGTTTTACCTTCCACTGGAAATCAGGGTGGATTAAATTAAACAAATATGCGAAGAAATAAAATATGAAAAATGAAATAAGTTTAGGGTTCCCGTGGAATTTTAAAAGTGTAGTTTCCTGTCTTGTAGTCAATTTTGAATTCTTTAAAAATTTAAATTTATATACTGCAGAAAAGTTGGAATTTTCCGATCATAATGAGCATTGTAAATGCTAAATGCAAATAAAAATAAAATTAATGTTAAATAATATCTAGGTCCTGAAGCAAAACCAGTTGAGAGCTACTGGTACGTTGAATAAAACAGGTATTTTAATAATATTTATACACTTTATAGTGTTTAATATTTTGAATTTGCTTTTATTTTCCGTTAACTTATTTAAGTTGTAGTAATTGTATGTGCTTTTGTCATTTTGTTTTAAATGTAATTTCTGTTTAGTTTTAATTTATATTTAAGATATAGTATTATTTTAGTACTTCAATCTAAACTTGTTTTCAGTTGGCTGATCGATTTAAATTTTTCATCTAATATTTATGTTTTATTTCAGCTTTATTTAAATGAACAAAAACTATTTAAATAATTTTCACACCTGGAAAAACATGGTAAAATCATGTGTTAACAGCTGTGGGAACCCTACAGATCTATAGGACATGCACAAACACTCATGACAGTAGATTTAACAAGGATCATTTAATATATTACAACACATAAGATCTCACTGAACTCCACAAAAAGGCAAATGAACCCTTCGAGGGTCACGAACGCAGGTGGGTTTCTGCTGACAATCTGCTGGGCCACATACTGTCCCACCCGTGTGACATGATCCGTGTCAGGTTAACTGATTATTTACAGCCCGTGTCTTCAGTCTTTAATAGTTTCTGAAGCCGCGCTCTCATTCTGTGCCGCCAGATCCAGCTGTTTCTGTCTCTGCATGTATCGCTGAGCTCGCAGGACGCACAGGTATCCGCCGTACACCGTCAACAGCATCATGGAGCCAGAGAAGAGCTTATAACCCGCATCAGCGATGCGCTTCCCACTGAGCATGATGGATCTGTGAAAACCGAGTTGAATTAGTAGCATCTCAGAAAACAGAATGTTTCCCTAATGTTTGCCATTTGTGAGGTGAGGTGGGGGAACCAAATAAGAACGTTCTGGGAACGTTCTGCAAACCTAAAAAGAATGTGTTATGTCTGTAAAGGCTGGCTAATCAAACACAAACCTTAAAAACTGTCTTTGAAATGCCATGAGAACCAAAAACTATAACATTTCTAGAACGTTCAGGGAACCAAAAAATTGTTAGCATGGATACACATATCACGGAGAGGTCTATTTGACGCCGTCAAAACATACCTAACCAGCATATGCTGGTTTTTTCAACAGGGGAGATCTTTAACAGACGTCTTACAGACGTACGTGTGCTATGTCAAAGCTCAAAAATCTGAAAAGATCTGAAATACGAATAATAGTTTTAAAAAAATGTGCCACAGTTTTACTAAAGAAAATCTGAAAACGGTAATTGTGTAGATGTGTCGCTCTAGATTTAAAATCAATATTCAAGATCTTTAAATACGCCAAGGAATACAATGGTGGCACCATATTCAATAACGATTATAACTTTTGTTCGTGCATGCTAATTTTATTTCTCTTCGGTTTTACAACACATCAGCATGAGTTTGCTTCTCAGCTCTATATCTAAACCACAAAGTCAGAAAACAAGCTTTAGTCAGCTTTCTTATACATAAATACTGTTTTAGAGTCGTTTAATATTACTGCGTTTACCTCAAATATGCCAAATGTGGAGTCTTACCTGTTTAAATTATAACGTCTGCATTTACATCTGCAAGACATATTTTTTTAGAGTGTTTGCTCATCTGCAAAACGTCTATGTGACGTCTCCTATCAGATGTTAAATAGACGTTTATTAGATGTCTTTAAGACGTTTATGATTTAGAATGTATGTAAAACTGACATCTAAGATTATAACTTTTGTTCGTGCATGCTAATTTTATTTCTCTTCGGTTTTACAACACATCAGCATGAGTTTGCTTCTCAGCTCTATATCTAAACCACAAAGTCAGAAAACAAGCTTTAGTCAGCTTTCTTATACATAAATACTGTTTTAGAGTCGTTTAATATTACTGCGTTTACCTCAAATATGCCAAATGTGGAGTCTTACCTGTTTAAATTATTACTCAAAGTATGAGGAAATCCGATTCTGTTATCAATGTCAGGCAAATGGTTTGTGCGCATGCGCAGTTACTTTCGTAACGCTATGGCGAAGCAGAAGGGCCAAATGTAGTAAAAACGTTTTTCTCTCGTAATTTTCCTGAGAGTTTATAAACTCCATCATCTTAAAGGTAATATTTTACAGCACTGAACCGAATATCCGGGTTTAATGGCTGACTTTTACCTTTATAATGGCTGCCTTTTTAAATTTATAAATGTGTACAATCGAACCGAAATGAGGAACTAGTTTTTTTTATGGCAACGCGCGCCGTCAGGAATTATTTTGTTGTTGGACAGACATGGAGACTCACGTTCCCCATGTGAATAAAGAGGAAAACGAAGATCCAGGTGCTGCTCCTTATGGAAACTTCATCAATTATTACACCTTCAACCCGCCAGAGAATCGCCTGAGTCTGATACCAGAAACTCTGCTGGAAGGCATCGAACTCGGCTCTGAACGCGTTTTAATACTGGACGTGGGATGTAATTCAGGGGTAAAAATGACAGATTACTCTCATTTCGTGTTTAAATCATCATAGTGTGCTTTTTATTATTAGATATTACGCTTATTAAATTCATTTTTTATTCTTTGTATGCTGTGGTTATCTGTAAACACAATAAAGCTGACTTCCCTTAACATTTAGGCTACCTTTCAGATTTTTAAAAAACTTATTAGACATATATTACTAACAATTAACAGTCTGTGTATATGCATTTGAAGTGTTAAATGTAAAGCCAGTATAAATTAGAATTAATCGAGCAATATCAGATTTCCAGACATGGAAAAGTCGTGGAATTTAATAGTATATTTAAAATGTCATGGGAATTAATGTGGTTGATCTTAAACAAACAACAACAACAGTTCTAGTTATGCTCAGCAGTAAATAATTTTATTGTCTAGAAGTTGCTAAACTGCTGTTTATGAGACTTCTTTAATTTTGTCATACATATTCAAGAATGAGTGGTTTTAATCACCAAAATGTGTTTTGTATTATTCCCTCTGTTTGTCAGGACTTGTCTGTTGCTCTCTACAAGCATTTCTTGCATGAGGAGGCCTCTGGAAGTGACTTTTCTAAAAGAGAAGTGTATCTGCTTGGATTTGACATGGACCAGGATTTAGTCCTTCGCGCGCGAAACTCCAACCCCTTTCCCCAGAATATCCAGTTTATCCCCCTGAATGTAAAGCCAGTATAAATTAGAATTAATCGAGCAATATCAGATTTCCAGACATGGAAAAGTCGTGGAATTTAATAGTATATTTAAAATGTCATGGGAATTAATGTGGTTGATCTTAAACAAACAACAACAACAGTTCTAGTTATGCTCAGCAGTAAATAATTTTATTGTCTAGAAGTTGCTAAACTGCTGTTTATGAGACTTCTTTAATTTTGTCATACATATTCAAGAATGAGTGGTTTTAATCACCAAAATGTGTTTTGTATTATTCCCTCTGTTTGTCAGGACTTGTCTGTTGCTCTCTACAAGCATTTCTTGCATGAGGAGGTCTCTGGAAGTGACTTTTCTAAAAGAGAAATGTATCTGCTTGGATTTGACATGGACCAGGATTTAATCCTTCGCGCGCAAAACTCCAACCCCTTTCCCCAGAATATCCAGTTTATCCCCCTGGATATCACAGATGATCCAGAGAGCCGGGCAGTGCTAGAGTCCTACTTGGGAAGGTTTGGCTGCCCCCGCTTCCACCTGTGCACCTGTTTTGCGGTGACTATGTGGGTGCATCTGAATCACGGAGACGCAGCGTTTCTGTCTCTCCTCTCCAGACTGGCGTCTCTCTGTGAGTTTCTGCTGCTGGAGGCACAGCCGTGGAAGTGTTACCGCTCCGCTGCGCGCCGGTTACGCAAACTGGGGCGCAGTGACTTTGACCACTTCAAGACCCTTGAGATTCGAGGGGACACGGCTGCGCATGCTAGAGAGCACTTGGAAAAGCGGTGCAGCATGGATCTGGTGCAGAGTTTCGGTAATACAACATGGGACAGAAGTCTTCTGCTCTTTAAAAGACGATGATTTGGAGCAAAACAGTCGGACAGAAGTTTTAATCAGTCAAGATCAGTCTACAGCTGTGGACTATGGACTGACACTTGACTGTAACCCTAGTCTTGTAGACTATGATTCTATTTAGCAACCACAAGAGGGCACTATGTATGCGTTGCCATTTTTATTTTACATGTTTTTTAGTAACAGTATATCTAATTGACAGATACAAGTGAGTATTATTAAGAAGAAGAAGAATGTGTTTGTCCCCTGGATTATATTTATATTTCTAAATTAACAATTGCAGACAGATGGATATAGTCAATATTTAACTGCTTATTTTACAAATGAGCAAAAAAGTAAAAATATGTACACTGCCAGTCGTTTTTGAACGGTAAGATTGTTATGTTTTTAAAGAAGTCTCTTCTCCTCACCAAGCCTGCAATCATTTGATCCAAAGTATGGCAAAAACAGCAAAATTCTGAAGTATTTTTTACTAATAACTGTTTTCTATTTGAATGTGTTTTAAAATTTAATTTATTTCTGTGATTTTCAAAGCTGAATTTTTAGCATCGATCATTACTCCAGTCACATATGATCCTTCAGAAATCATTAGCTACTATTCTTATTTTCTGCTCAAAAAACATTTATGATTATTATTATTATTATGTTTAAATCAGCTGAGTATAATTTTTTCAGGGTTCTTTGATGAATAGAAAGTTCAGAAGAACACCATTTATCTGATATATATATATATAGTTGTAACAATGTCTTTATGTCATGTCTTTATCATCACTTTTGATCGATTTAAAGCATCCTTAATTTGTGTGTCTTTTTTATTGCTGAAGTGTGTTGAAATTTCTTCTTCTGCATTCTACTGTACGGACGTACATTTACTTTCCCTTCAGCCTGAGGCTTATTCGTTTCACTTTTGGTGTGAAAAGGCTTTTATATTTGCCAAAAATAGAACTTTTATTTCTATTAGAAATTTTATTTTAAAAACAAACAAGCAAGCCCTGTCCAGATTTTAAAAGTAACGCAAAAGTAACGTAACGCATTACTTTCCATAAAAAGTAACTAAGTACCGTAATTAGTTACTTTTTTATGGAGTAACGCAATATTGTAATGCATTACTTATAAAAGTAACTTTCCCCAACACTGTATATATGTGTGTGTGTAGCCTACTAAAATCGGCGCGCGTTTCCAGACTGAACGTCACAGAGAACTCTTCCCGCGCTCTCAGTCAGAATTCAAACAAAAATTAACAGACGAATAACTTAACGGTCTAACTTAGTGGCTGTTCGCGCTTTCTTATATGTGTAATTATTTGAATATAACGTTTATTGGACACTTCAATTTGAACAAATCAAGTGAAAGAACCAGAAATACATTAAACGAAGATGTTTTGGACGAGGAGAGCTGCTTCTGCGAAATTGTGAAGCTTTGTGGTAAGAAATAATATAATTTCCTTTATTATCATAGTCAAGCTTAATCGAGTTTGTGAATGTTAAGTAATTTGGAGCAATTTAGGTAATGAAAGTAGGTGTATTCTGGCTCCACCATAATGCTTGTCATCACCCAAAGCTCTTCAGGATGTAATTTTGATTAAATTTGGGGTTTGTCTGATTCAAGGTAATGTTAAACCCTCACTAACCATGGTGCGCTGAATAAAACCCCTTCAGACATGTATAAACGGCTCCTGTCTTCCTCAAAAATTACTCTAATTCTCATAATTGGGATTACAGTAGAACTGAAACCGCTTCTGTTGAAATATTGCTCAAACAGAAATGATTCCCAAGGCTGTTGTTGGTGTTTGTGTGAGTTTATGAAGCTTCAAGCTATTGAGAAGAGGGAGCATCAAGGACAATATGAAGAATATCATCATATCATGTTTTACTGTCACAGAGTGCATATTGACTGTCCTATGTGTATTTGCCTGTAGCCAAATAACAAATTATTTTGTTACATTTGAACAGGTTTTACAGGAAGAAATGCTCAAATTGCACTGCTGAGATGTTCACTTTGGTGTTATTTTTCCGGCCTTCTCATTTCTTTCTTGTTGAAAAAGGTAAATGTTTATTTCTTCTGTATGGTTTGTGTTCTTACAGACATTGACTAAACTTACTTTAGGTCTTTATTCACACCACACACAATTATGATTTTCAATTATGACTTCAGGACTGTCTGCACTGTCATTTTTTTCAAGTGGTGAAATCAGATCTGTTTGTTGAGATGGTGTATCGGGTTGCAGGTATACAATTGTTGCATACACATTGTGTCCAAAATAGTGCTGTCAAACGATTAATCGCATTCAAAACAAAAGTTTTGTTTACATAAAATTTGTGTGTGCTGTGTATATTTATGTATATATAAATACATGACATACAGTATATATATATTGAAAATATTTACATATATTTATATTCATATAATTTACATTATATATATAAATATACCATATTTTTTAAAATATATTCATGCATTGTGTATTTATATATACATAATAAATATACACAGCACACACACATTTTATGTAAACAAACTTTTTATTTTGGATGCGATTAATCGTTTGACAGCACTAATCTAAATAATAAGTAAATAATCAAATGCAATAGTTCAGACTGAAGGAAAAAAGAAATATATTTTTAAAAGCATTAGTTGTATTGCAATCATGTGCAGGCTTTATCCTTTTCAAAAATAAAAATGTTGAATTCTGTAGAATAAATCATTCCATAATTTCATTTTATATAGTCATTCAATTTGTATTTATATTGAATATATATAGTATTTCAATGAAACACAAGGTCTTTGTTCTTTCAGAAAATTAATTTCAGATTCTTCCCATTGATCCATAGAAAGTCAAAAGAAAACTACTTCTATATTTAATGTTAACTGTCATAGGTATAGTATAGCATTTTTGTTAATGGTTAACATTTCAGTGAGTGCTGAATCTGGTGTTGTTTCTGGTTTCAGTAGTCTTGATCAGGATTTTAGGTGATGGAGAGCTGTTCTGCTGAAAACCATTCACCCCTTTGGAACCTGTGAAGAAAAACAATAATTCAATAAAAACAATAAGTTTTCAGATTGTGTATGATGGTCACACTGTATGCCTTTTAAAATGCTGGTAATGAACTCAACATGAAATGGGATTTGTGACCCATTTTACTTTTGTAATATGATGATGAATGTCCTCTTTCACTTTCAGACAAACTGAGACTTGAATTTCTACATGGACAATTGATTGGAAGTGGCTGTTTCATAAAGGAATTGACCAGCGGCAAATATTTTTTGAGAAGCCTTTTGACCAAGAGGTGTCAAAAATTCAAGAGCATCTCCACATATTCCAATGGTAATAATGCTTTTTAAAATCACAAACAAAACCAGAACCCTCTCTAGAGGGAAAGACAGTACATTACAAGCTGTACAACGCCATGGGCAATGTCATGTAGAAGTGTTTGTATAATGTGGCCATTGTTGTAATGAATAATGTCCCATTAGTCCATTTACACTTACTGTAGTTGGTAACAGCCTGGATGTTCACAATGGGCTGCTGTCCAATTCTGTAAGAGGTAAGAAAAAATGAGATGGTCAATATTTATTAATGCTAACATTTCAGTTCCACCCCTCTTAGGAAGAATACACTGTGCTAAAACAGGACTCATTGCGTTACCTGTCCTCCTCGCCTTCCAGCAGCTTCCTGTAGGTGGCGATCTCTATGTCCAGCGCCAACTTGACGTTCATAAGCTCCTGGTACTCACGAAGCTGACGAGCCATGTCCTGCTTGGCTCTCTGAAGCGCCTCCTCCAAGTCCTTAATACGACCTTTGGCCTCCTTCACAGTCATCTCGCCACGATCCTCGGCCTCCGCTATCTGGTTCTCCAGGTTAGAGCGCTAAATCGATTGTAGCATCGAGAGTTAGCGACCACTATGGGTTTTGGTTAAAGCAAAGGTGATGTAGCACATTTCTCACCTGTGATTTAATAACCTCGATCTCGCTCTGCAGACGGCTGATCATGCGGTTGATATCCGCAATCTCTCCTTTAGTGTTTCGCATTTCGTCGTTGTACTGAATGGCTTGAGAGGACATCTGATCGAACTGAGCAGCACGAGATGGAAAAACGATCAGTACACTTGATTGATTGATATCCGTTCCAAAATGAAAGCTGTTTATGAAGTTCTGAAGAAAAACACCTCGTCAACATGAAAATGTACCCTATTTACTTTCTTAATCCATCTTCTGGGTCTTTTTGTGAATGATTACTCATTCCAAAGGAAAAAATGTCTTCAAAATCTTTTATTAAAATGTTAAGATACGACTTTACCTACCCAATAAATTCCCAATGTATTGGTCCCATCCTAGATTTTATGTCACTGAATGTGCTTTGTCAATCAGAAATACAGTTCGAAAATGGCATTTCATGTTGACTTGGCAACCAATTTATAAAAGGAAACCGTTTGTGTTTTGTATCTACCTTGGACTTGTACCAGGATTCAGCCTCTTCGCGGCTCTTGGCTGCGATCTCCTCGTATTGAGCCTTGACTTCGGCCACAATATGATCCATGTTGAGGTTTCGGGAGTTGTCCATTTGCACAATGACGGACGTGTCTTTAATGCTGGCCTGCAACTCACGCAATTCCTGATCCATAGAGATGAAGCAAGTTTATGTGTAGTTTAGCTGTGTGGAAACTACTGTAAACACTGTACTGTATATTTCTTGCAAGCCATATTAGTCGAGATGTTTGGTTTGGTCCAACCACTGTTTCCTTAAATGGCAAATTGTAGTTAAATATTTAAAGAAAAACAGTATTCTTTGTTTGGTATGTAGTTTTATGGCTGGTTTTCTAAGTGTATATGCATTACCTCATCGTAGATGGTTCTCAGGAAGTTGATCTCATCAGTCAGGGCACCAACTTTGTCCTCCAAATCAGCTTTCACTAGATACGCAGAGTCTACATCCTGCGAGACACAGTACTCCATTTTTCATCTTCTCAGTTGCAACCTTGAATAACTTGTATGTCTTCCTTGGGCATTGAACAACAACCCCCCACCCCGACCCCCCTTCCCTCATGCACCAGAAAAGACTTGTATCGATATATCAAAACCTACATCTCTTGGAGATCTTTAGTATGCAACTTTGACTTCTTGCTGCTCTCGGTAGGTAGGCCATTGAAAACAGATCTCCTCTAGTGTATAAATAATGCCGCATCCCCACCCAGGCTTTTGTCAATGGTGATCTGATCCCTTCAGGCTCAGAGCTCTTTACCCCTCCCAAACATTTCATTGTTCCCTCTCCTGGGCTGCTTTTATTCAACGTGTTGTGAAAGTTTAACTTTCCCTGGTCCTGAAAAAAGTCCATCTTTTCACTCTGTAACCTGCCCTAACCCCACATTACAGTGAGGTCATACCTATTGGTTTGTGTTTCATAATGTGTAAAAATACTATTTTTGACCTCTGACGTATAGTCATCTAGGTATCCCACCTTTTTCAGAATCACAAAGTCGTTCTCCAGGTTGTTCCTTTTGTTGATCTCATCTTCATATCTGAGTCAAAGAAAATACGAAGTGGATATTTGTGAATGTGAATCTGTGAATGTGGACAAATTTTATATTATATGCACATTTATAGCAAATGTGATCCATTGGTATTGATGATACCCAAACTCATTTAATGAGCTGTGTCAGTTCAAGGTTAGAATAAAATCATTAGCATGTGTGGCTCCATAATTGGTTTCTCAAAGAAATACAGGAGAGCCTCTTAAGTTCAGTAAACAGTGGTGTTAATGTAGATCTAAATACTTTACTTGTGTTTGAAGTCCTCCACCAGTCCCTGCATGTTCCTCAGCTCTCCGTCCAGCTTGGTCCTGTCATTGTTGACCACATCCATCTGTCTGCGCAAGTTGGCCATGTAAGCCTCAAACATGGGCTCAACATTGGACCGGCCCGGGGTCTGGCCCTGCAGCAGCTCAAACTTGGTCTCCAGCATCTTATTCTGCTGCTCCAGGAAGCGCACCTGTAGAGGTAACAATAAATATTTTTTAAATCAGTTTTTCATTATTTTTTTCAGTTTGTCTTTCATATGGAATAGATATAGAAATAAAGAGAAATTTGTGCCATGTTATCGATCGTCAAAAATGTATTTGACTTGAAAGTGTATTTTTAGCGCTAATATATTATTTTGTATATTATTTAATTTAATAATACAGAAATTATTTATTTATATGATTATTTAATTTATTTAATTAAAATTTCTAGTGTCAGTATCAAAATTTTGAATTTAAATATAAGTTCAGTATGGGTTCAGTATGACTGATGAGTCTCTGTATTCAATGTTATTAGAAATGTTTTAAGCAGAGCTAAGTGAAGCAAAAGGTAAATCCTCAGGTGGCTTCTACAACATCATCTAAAGAATTGCGCTCAAAGTAACCATATTTGTACCCAGTATACTGAAATATTGATGTAAAAGTTGTTCACCTTAATTGTAAATCTTCCTTGAGGAACATAAGGTAGGTTAATTAAAGTGTTTGACTAATGCTCTGTTACTAAAGTTATTCCTGTCATCTTTTTATAAGAACAAAGAAGAATGAGTCCACTTCGGTGGAATTTCAGCATTTTAAGAGCACTTCTTTGAGACTTCTTCAGTTCACTGCACATCCTGAAAGCCTGGCCGCTTTAATTGATGCCCAACCTGCCAGGATGGACTCATTAACGGAGCAATATGACTCCCCATTAGCTGAACGTTAACACTCTGGAGAGTAGCCGCTGACCTAGATGGGTTCTTCGTAAGTCCTTAATTTTGAGCCCTTTAAAAGCCAACCTGAGACCCGTGTTGGAGAACCCAACCCTGCCCCGACCCGCAACAGTGACTTTGTTGTACTTCAGTGCGATTGAAGTGTCGATTTCAGTCCAGCGGGCCCCTGGGATTCGGTTGCATTGTCCTCCGGCACACAAAAGCTTCCATCATACTCACTGGGATAGTGCTGTCTTCAGTGGCTTGGTCAGATCTGACCTGCTTTTATCAGGTTACAGGCTTCAGAGAAATGGGTCACGCTACAGAACTATCGGTTTCATGCGAGTCTACCAAATCACCTTTCCCTCGGAGGTTTGGGATGCCGAGCGTATTAAGACTTTATCATCGCTGTGTTGGTTTTAACATTCAAAGACCTTTACTTTTTGGCTGAAATTTTACAAAATGTTCTCTGTGAACAAGAGACCCAACTTTACCTTATCGATGAAGGTGGCAAAGCGGTTGTTCAGCGACTTGATCTGCTCCTTCTCCTTAGTGCGCACCATTTGGATGTTGGGGTCGATCTCCAAGTTGAGAGGCGCAAGCAGGCTCTTGTTGACAGAGACGCTAGTGATGGGAGGCCCCAGATAGGCAGAGCTGGTGCTAAAGCTCGGGGCAGATGCTCCCAATGAGATCCCACTTAAACTGCTGTAGCCGTAGCCTCCCATCTTCCCACTGCTCCTCACAGAGCTGCTGGAACTGATGCGCTTGCTTCTCAGACTCATAGTTGAACAAGAGAAACCGTGGAGAGCTGCAGTGGAAGACGTTTCAGATGTGAACAGGTGGGAAGACCTGAGCGATACGGGTGTCTCTCTGTAGAGAGGCTGGGCTTTTAAAGTCCAACCAGGATGGGGTGGAGAGTTCCTATTGTGGGAAAACCTGTTTCAGATTGGACACACGTACACACTGTCTGCTTTATCTGAGCTCCTGGATGGGCAGTGAACACGCTCTCGCTCTCTCAGTCTCTCTTTCTTATTGTTTCACCATGCTCATGTTCCATCTAAATGTTTAATGTGGCCCATGTCAACAACATTCCCATACTAACTGCATGTTTTCAAATAATGTTCTTTTTAGCAGCATCATATGACCCCTTTAATGGAACATGATCTTTACTTAATATCCTATGATATTTGGCATAAAAGAAAAATAGATCATTTTGACCCATACAATGTATTGTTGGCTATTGCTACATGCTAATTATGACTGGTTTTGTGGTCAAGGGTCACATTTGATAGAGTTCTGAGTAAAGTCTACCTTTTTTGCAGTTATGCCAGGTATTTCAAATAGCAAAAACAATGTATTTCTATTCATCAAAACCATGCTGTTTTTTTCTCTCCAACAGTTGTAGTTAAACTAAGACTAAATGTTGAGAGGTCCACCTACTGGTAAGACCTCTTTTTGCTTGCTTTGTTGTCATGTAAATTGTTTGAAAACTGAAATAGACGTTTTGCTCTCTTTATTGTTTTGTGACAGATATTAAAATAATGTTGTTATATATTATTTTAAATAATAGAAATGTCCATGTTAACTTTTAGCAGGTTAAATTCCCTTATGTGCTCCTGTTATCAGATGCTATTTCATTTTGCCAAGAAACGTAAAATACACATTTTCTTTTATAGAAAGACATTTGGTCAATGTTGCATTCGATTATTGTTGCCTGTAAGATTAATAAATTGTTTGGTATGCCAGCCATGTCGAATAGCAAAAACAACGTATTTCTATGCAGACAAAACCAGTCTTCCCTCAAGCAGTCATGCAGTTACAGACATGTTGAGAGCTCCATCTACTGGTAAGGTTTACTTTTTTTTTTTTTTTTTTTCTAGTTTCTTTTGATTTATTTTAATGTATTTTTTATGTTTTGATAGATGGTTTGGTCTCTGTATTGTTTTGACTTAAGATTTTTAATTAAGATTTTTTTTTAACTATAATAATTTAGATGCATCCAAACTGTTAAATGAAACTCATAAACAAAGATAGATGAAAGCAGTATTAAACTCCAAAACCTCAAGAAATAACAATACAAAAAAACACACACAGAAATGCATGAAAATAGCTGACAATGACTAATGCAATTTGAGGACTATTATAATATTGATTAACTGGAAATAATAATTTAAAAAAATAGTTAAAGTTCTGGTGGTAGGTTTATAAGTACTAATGTAGGAAACTTTTTCCTCGTCGAAGCAGAGACCAGGAGACGTTGGGATATCTTTCATACAGAAGTCACTCTTTATTGAGGACTCGCTGTGCGTCGCTGCAGTCATCCAAGTCTAACTAATGCAGTGATACATTGTAGTTTATATACATTTAGGGGGCAGTGCTTAGAAATGGAGACAAAGCACCTGGGTGACGACCTTAAACAAAGCATGCAAATGAAGTATTCAGGTATAGCCAGTGTTGGGGGGTAACGCATTACAAGTTGGAGTTACGTAATCAGATTACTTTTTTCAGGTAACTAGTAAAGTAACGCATTACTTTTTAATTTACAAGAGAATATCTGAGTTACTTTTTCAAATAAGTAACGCAAGTTACTTTTTTCCAATTTAAATAGCTTCAGTCCTCTCATTACAGAGATTACAATCTCTATCTAATTACAATGACTATAGAGCTGGTGATCCTCACAGGGGTGCTATTTCTATAGGAGGTCCCTACGGTGCCTTGTCGGGTTATCTGGTGAATGTTTTGCACGTGAATACAGTTTTTTTCCTCCAGTTTCCCGCTGCCAGACGGTTTGGCCAATGATATTCCAGCATATAAGGGCAGTCAAGAAAAGTAGCCAATGAGAGTGCGTTACTCTCAGCTGCGGCCGCCCTTTTGCACGAGATGTATTTGTTGCAGCCAGCAGCTGAGTTGCATTTTGCGTCCAGCGCTAACAAAAAAGAAAATGGATGAAACGGCTAAGGACAACACGGAGGAGTTTGTTAACGGTATCAAGGAGGAAAAAGATGAGGCGATTATTTTGCCGCCAGCGCTAACAAAAAATAAAATGGATGAAACGGCTAAGGACAACACGGAGGAGTGTGGTATCAAGGGGGAACAAGATGAGGCGATTATTTTGCGGCCAAGGCTAACAAAAAAGAAAATAGATGAAACGGCTAAGGACAACTCGGAGGAGTGTGGTATCAAGGGGGAACAAGATGAGGCGATTATTTTGCCGCCAGCGCTAACAAAAAAGAAAATAGATGAAACGGCTAAGGACAACTCGGAGGAGTGTGGTATCAAGGGGGAACAAGATGAGGCGATTATTTTACGGCCAGCGCTAAAAAAAAAGAAAAGGGATGAAACGGCTAAGGACAACACGGAGGAGTGTGTAAACGGTAACATGGAGAAACAAGATGAAAACGATGAGGTGATTGATTTGGTGGGATCTTCTGATGAGAGTGCCGCTTCCAGCGTGGATTCCACAGAAGAGGAGATGTTCCTCGATGGTCTGGATCCCCTCTTGGATCGGTAACTTTACACATATCTGCAAAACCTCTTTTATATATTTTTAAGGCGAGGCACTTCAGGCGAATAGGGTAAAAATATACCCTAAAAATAACTAATAGTTATCGCCTTACCTAGCTGATTGATTACATTGATAATTGCAAAACATTTTTGCATTACACGTTTTCTAAAATGTTAGGTTTAGATATGCAAATGAGTCATTATTTAATGAAACGTGCTAATTTGCATAAATTTCTTGTACAAAAATCTAAACACTGGATGAGGTCAGTTTCAAAATTCTTGTTTAATTTTCAATAGTCAAAAGTTTTTACAGAGGGAATTTTGGGGATCTCATTTTTGTCATTCAGAAAATGCTTAGAATGGACAGAAAACACTATTTTCACAATTGGGGGAAGGGGGGGTTAAAATGTTGAATATAATCAAGCAAATTATATATGAACAAATCCCTCTGTAAAAACCTTCAGGATATAGACAGGAATAAAAATGTAAAGTTTGGTGTGTGTAAGTGCTACTGAAGTGGAGATTTATGGCTCAATGTAGGAGGAAAAAAACTCATTTTGAGAAAATGGTCTTTAAAAATATGTATTGTAACTGAAGTCTATTGACACAGATAGATAAAGTGCTATAAAAGAAACACTTAACAGTGTCTTTTGGATGTTTTCATTCCACTAGTCTGAAAAAACACTTTATGAAAAGCCCAAAATCTCAAACTTGACAGGTGCATGAAAAAACTGTTTTTGCCTGCAGTGTCTCCCCTTAAAACGGGTTTATACGACATGTAATGAAATACACATATGAATTTGATCGGAGCTAAATGATATGCCTTGAGGGCATTTAACAGTTTAATGGTCAGCATCTATATAACTTTACCCAGGTTAAAAAAAGTACACTTCCATAATGTACTTAAAATGCTCTATTTTCGAGCACTAATTTTGTACTTAATGTACTGAAAATTATTCTTTAGTACTTCTTAAGATAAACTTAAGATCAACAAGTTTACTCAACTGTGCTGTTTTAGGACACCATGAACTAAAATGGGCTTTTAAAATACTATCTCTGTATTTAAAAAATGTATTTAGTTACCACTTGTAGTACACTTGAACCCATCTTTCATACGCTAGTACACTCAAGTGTACTACAAGTGGTAACTAAATACATTTTTAAATACAGAGATGGTATGTTAAAAGTGTTTTAGTTCATATTTTTGGTGTCCCAAAATAGCATAGTTGAGTACACTTAGTTTATCTTAAAGAATAATTTTTAGTATATTAAGTACAAAATTAGTGCTCGAAAATAGAGCACTTTAAGTACATTATTAGAAGTGTACTTTTTTTTATTTTTTTATTTGGTTTTCCAAATTGCATTTGTTCGATTAAATTTACAAATCTTGACTTGCTTTATTAATTATCCCACATAAAACGTTCTGCATTTTCTTCTATTCCATGTCAAGAAACCGCTAACAATTACTTTAGAAGTATTAAATGCAAACATAGCGCCTTGTTCCGATTTTAATCGAAACAACATTTATTGGCTTGACCTGAATAATTATAGTACTGCCTTCTGTATAGCTGCATTATAGTTAAATTAAAATCATTTCATAATTGGTAAACTTTGCAACATTGACACTGTTATTTAAGTAAACTCAGGTAAACCTTAATCATTCTTGAATTTTTGCAATACTATTTACTGTTTCTTTGTTGAAACTATATTCTATTTTTAAATGTAACATTTGTGTCTGTATATTTACATCACTAATGCCAGTTTGTTGTCTTGCTTAATGCAACAGGCTTTCGGATACCTCTGATGATGACTGGTATCCAGAGGCCACTCCACAAAAAAAGAAGAGGAGATCCAGTCTGTCTTCTGTATCGCCATCTCCAGCAAAATCTTGCAGATCTGGTTCACCCACTTCTGTGCAAAGTGGCAAAAGCAGAGGTAGGAGAAGCAGCATGAGTCGATCCCTACCTTTTCCCTCAAGCATCTTAGAACAGAAGTGGAAAAGTGCAGATGAGCCTGATGTTGAGCCAACACAGCCAACATTCAGACCTAAAAACACACCCGGCCCACAGCTGGTCTCCACTGCAACATGCAGTCCTATGCAGTATTTTGAGTTGTTCTTTTCAAAATCAGTGCTACAGACAGTTGTAGAACATACAAATGCATATGGAGCCATGCGTCGTGGAGGAATGAAGACACCATGGGAGAACATTTCAATAAAAGATCTGAAGTCATTCATAGCACTGGTGATTTACATGGGCATGCTGAAATGCTTCAAACTGACAGACTACTGGAAGAGATCAGACTTATACAGTCTGCCGTATCCTGCAAGAATCATGTCTGGAAGGAAATTTTTTAGCATGTGTGCGGGGCTCCATCTTAGTGGTCCCAAAGTGGATGCAGAGAATGACAAGAAGAGGGGAACACCTGAATACGACCGCCTGTGTAAGATCAAACCGCTGTACCAGGACATTAGGGATGCCTGCAGAGCCTCTTTCCATCCCTCTCAGAACATCTCCATTGATGAACGAATGGTGGCATCGAAGGCTAGAAATGGACTCAAACAATACATGAAGAACAAACCTACAAAATGGGGGTACAAACTTTTTGTACTGGCAGATTCCCTCTGTGCCTACACTTGGGACTTCTTCATTTATGAAGGCAAGGTCAATTCCGAGAAGAGCAAAGGCATTAGTTATGATTCTGTCATGAGTCTGACAAATGAAAAGTTGTTGGGAAGCGGCTACAAGCTGTTTGTTGACAACTTTTACACCAGTCCCAAGCTCTTCAGAGACCTGCTCAGTAAAAAGATCTGGGCTTGTGGCACCATTCGTGCAAACCGCTTTGGCCACTCAAAGACACGGGCTCCTCGTGGCAATATTCGCTGGTTTAGGGAAGACAATCTGCTTTTTGTTGAGTGGAAGGACAAGAGAGACGTGCTGATGTGCTCCACCTTTCATAAAGCCTTTAATGGAGACTCCATTAAGAGGAATGTTAAAGGAGCCGATGGAGTTTGGGCCTTTCAGGATTTCCCAGTTCCAGCCGCAGTGCTGGATTACAACAAGTTAGTAGATTTTATTCAATGGTGTGAAGTAGGGCTGGGCGATATGGCCTAAAAAAAAATCCCCGATTTATTTTCACAAAAAAATCTGATTTACGATTTAAATCGATTTCTCCCCCCCTACTTAAAATCAATCTGCAGATGACAAAGAAATTGTTCAAACGGTGTTTACTTAAATGAAGAGAGTCACAAAATTCATGTTTTCAACATATTTCCCCATTTATGCAGAAAATAAAGACAGTGCCAAGCAGTGAGCGGTCTGAAGTTTCTTTATTGAGTGACATCAACACAACGCAGAGTGGATTCCCTTACCTGGGACCCGTTACATTTGCTAGCAACAGACCTCAAACACACTTTGCAGCGGGGTGTTGTTTGTTCTGCGTCTGACGCCGCAAAACCGAACCAATTCCAAATTACGGATGACACTGTGCCTTTCTTGGGAACGAGTGCTTCCCTGCTCGCTGCCATGTTGTTTGTGTATCTCTATGGCAAACGCGCGGGGGGAGGGCCGAGCCCATTCGGAACCACGGGAGCCCAGAGGGGAGCGTCGGCGGATGTTAAAAAGAAACCCGATTTTGATTCAAACAAATCGACGTAAACTACACATTCGAGTTAATCGATAAAATCGATTTATCGCCCAGCCCTAGTGTGAAGTTTGTGATGGTAATGCATTGCAAGTGAGTTATGTAATCTGATTTTTTTAACTAACTAGTAAAATAATGCATTACTGAGTGACGCAATGTTGTAATTCATTACTTCTAAAAGCAAGTCTTATAATAAATCACAATTTTCCTTTCATTCCAGGCACATGGGAGGAGTGAATCTGTCTGACGCCCTTATAGGATATTACACAGTTCTGCATAAAACAAAAAAATGGTATCGGTCCTTTTTTTACCACTTTGTGGACATCGCTGTAGTCAATGCCTTCATTTTGCACCAGCAGATGGCCAAGATGAAGAACCAGAAGCCTATGACCCAGAAGGACTTCCGGGAGGCGCTTGTTGCAGAGCTTGCGGGAACAGGACCTGCATCCGCCTCTGCACAAGAACGACAGGTTCCTGCTACAGATTCCCACCTGCCCAAGTACATCAAAGGAGACAGCACTTTTGGAAGACGGAAATGCAAACTGTGTTCCAGTAAAACTCCAGTCATGTGTGCAACTTGCCGGGTGCATTTATGCTTCGTTCCAAAGCGTGACTGTTACAGTAAATGGCATGAATTAGCTGATGAGTCTGACGCAGAGTAATGCCCAAGGTACACACTACACTCTAGAGCTTGCGAACAGTTGAATGCATAGCCATTCAAAATATACTCTATTTGACTGGGTGCGCGAACGCAGATGCTGTACACACGCCCTCTAGGACGTTTCATCTTTGTCCAGCGTCTACACTTTTTCTCCAGAGGTTTTGACAGATAAAAATATCTTTGTACTCTTTTAAACTAAAGTTGCGCCTATCTCTCATGCACACGAGTGCTTGTCAATGCAGGCGTCTGTTGTTGTTGCGGTCTCTCAATTTGTTTAGTCTCTTTTTTGTTTTCTATTGTGAAACAATGGCCAGTGTTGCCACCTAGTGGAATAACTGATTTGTGCAAAACAAATTTAATGCACATGACCTGCACATACAAAGTAGGTGTAGTTACAAAAATTGGACTGTGAGCGTAAGGTACGCATGTACTTTTCTGGTGGAAAATTTGTATCACACACACTGAAGCAGTACCCTCGCGTACAGGTAAAACCCGAAGTATAGTTTGGGCTAAATGCTTACAGTGCAGTTTATTCATAAACAAGTCCAAACTGCCAACCAAAACTCAGAAATCAAGATAACAGAAATGCAACATAAAACTAGCAAGACATTGATGACAGATTAATGGCATGTGAGGCTTATAAATACTAATAAACTGGAAATATCTTAAAGGCATTTTAGCTTTTAGTGGTAGTTTTTTGAGTATTCGCATTGCAAGTAAATATATGAAAAAATCTCCCATGTTTATTCTGTTGTGCTGGAACCACACATGAACTGTATTTTCAGGCTAACTTAGCTGTAAAATCAGTTTGGAACGGTTTGTAATTGTACCAAAACATGTTCTAATAGAAATGCTATTGGTACCGATACCTGTCAGATTCTGAGCTATGTGACCTGATGATGGAAAGGTGCTTAGTCTTATAACTGTGTAGACATTAACAACACATTTTATATTGGCATTCTAAAGGTGTAAAAATATCTTTGTCTGGTTTAAAAGATGTATGAGCTGTTTGTAAAGTGTTGCATGTCATTAAATAGATTTCTTCTAAAGTGCTGTTTCAGAGTCTCTTTTTGGATATGTACACACAACATACATTGCCAAAAGTATTGGGACACCCCCTTTTAGTAATTTCCATGAGTACAAATCTTAATGTTTTAGCATATAATGATATTCTAGGGAATTGTGTGCTTCTAATTGTATAGCAACAGTTTGAACAGGACACTTTTCTATTCTACTTTTGTCCATATAGTGTGCAAAAAAAAAAGAAGAAAAGAAATGATCGATTCAGTCAGTGTGGAAGAACTTGACTGGTCTGGATAAAGCCAAGTCCTAATCCCAGCTGAACACCTCTGGTGTGACTTTAAATGCAGACCTTGAGCCAAAAACTCATCACCACACACCAATGACTTGTATACAGTATATGGACAAAAGTATTGGGACACCTCCTTTAGAACAGAAAAAGGCACTTCCAAAACTGTGGCAATGAAGATAGAATCATAATTAATGTATTTAAAATTTGTATTTCCTTCTCTGTTGCAACAGTTTTGGAAGAGTCTAAAATATGTACAAGTCATTGGTGTTTGGTGATGAGTTTTTGGCTCAAGGTCTGCATTTAAAGTCACACCAGAGGTGTTCAGCTGGGTTTCTGCAGACCAGGTTCTTCCACCCAGTCGAGTTCTTCCACACTGACTCAATCAATCATTTCTTTTTGAACCTTGCCTTATACACAGAGACATTGTCATGTTAAAATAGAAAATTGTCCTGTCCAAAATGTTGCTATAAAATTAGAAGCGCACAATTCCCTAGAATATCATTATATGCTTAAACATTACGTTTTGGACTCGTGGAAATTACTGAAGTAGTCAAACCTGTTTCTTAGAAGGGGGGGTACCAATACTTTTGTCCATTTTTTTTTCCAAAGTGAAGACTTCCCCACGACGATTTTGCTATTTGTCTTTGGACATGTTAATTCAAAAATGTCCTCGCATGAATTGCAAAAATGCCTTCGGGGTATATAAAACTTAAGCGCTTGATTTCAAAACATCCAATCAGGATCATAAATCCCTGTACGGGATACCTGGTGTTTTTTCAGGGCGGATCTGGCCAATGACTGGATGGTAAATCATGACAGACAAGAACAATAGCGAATGAAAGTGCGATCGCAGTGGTTAACGGGTTTATTGCATTCTGCAAGAAATCTCCGCATGGTGTTTTTGCTCAATTTACTGGCGCGAGCTACTCTTATCTGCGACCCTGTGCAGCGCTGCATTTAACGATGGATGCGTGTAATAAGGAGATGGATGATAGCGTTATGGACAGCTCGGAGGAATGTGTGAACAGTGATGAAGAACAAGACAAGACCAAAGAATGGGATGATTTATCTGACAAGGAGAGTGTGGCTTCTAGCCACTCTGCAGTAGAGGAGATGTCCATCGATGATCTCGAAACTCTTCTGGATGAGTAAGTTGATACATATTTTAAGACATTTTTATTGTTATACGAAAATATGCATGCCAAAATAGCAAATGTGTGAATGAATGATCAAATGAAAAATACATTTAGCCGTTTTGTTTTATTTTATATATTTTAGTATTAATGTACTCTATTTCGTTTTGTCTTGCTTGGATCATAATCAATTCAAATCACGTAATGAATGAATGAACCTGTAGCACATGGGTAGAGAGCATAGACTGGGGGGGTAGAGTCAATCTTCTAACAAGAAACAGATTCGCTTGTCAGTTGACCCAACAGTGTGAAAATAATCAAGTCTTTTCATTCATACATTATGAATGGTGTGCACAATGTGAAAAGTGCTATAAAAATAAAATTGGCTCTGTACCCGAACTTGAAAGTGGACTCTGATCTCTATTACGTTATTGTGACTCAAACCACTTTATCTTGTTTTTAAACACTGTCTACTTTTGTATATAATTTTAATATCGAATTGTTGTTATTATAGCATATTGCTGCCTTTTTTTAAACATGCACACAGCGCAATGCATTCTAATTAAACCCGCGGCTTTATTCTAATAAAAATATCCTTTCTAATTTTCACGCAGTCGGTTGTTAAAAATGCTCTTCATTCCATATAGCAAATTATGTCAGCATTTTATCATTTAGATTAGCATCTGAACATGTTTAGAGCCTGAATATGAGTTTCTATAGCGTGATAATAAAAAAAACGCGATTGGATGTTGGAGCCTATTCTCGTTCCTATCCCTGGTTGCTGGAGTACTTAATGCACATCAGATCGATAAAAGAGACTCGAAGACCTGGGTGTGTCATCCAGAAATGTGCACTGTATTTCTAGGGTTTTATTAAGTGCGGCCCTAGCGTTTTAAATACGCAGAGGCGGACCGTTTTAGTGTAATTTAATCGCTACCTTTTTGTGGTATTATAATAATAATTATTATTAAATTTTTATTTAACATGGACATCACAGTTACATTGGACAAACCATATGCACTTGCTTAAGTGTTTTAGCACACATGCTAATTTTCAACACCAGTCCACCGGAGGCTTTTCAGAAAGCAAAAAAAAAAATTTAATTAATAAAATAAAACCAATAACACTACTAATAATAAATAATAATAACAATGTTAACAATAAAAGTAATAATAACAATACTAATAAAGAAAAAGGGAAAAAGAAAAAAATATACCATAAAATTACAAAAAAGAAGGAACAATACATTCAAAATTATTTACATACATAAGCTATAAAGCAAAGACAACATAATCAGACAATATCGCAATAATAATTTGGTATGAAGAACTATTCATGTGAGCACTGTTGTTTGGTTTTAAACCATTGTTTAAGTCCTCTGTTAAAAGCATTACCATTGGTCTCTAGTTTTAAAGGGGTCATATGATGCGATTTCAAGTTTTCCTTTCTCTTTGGAGTGTTACAAGCTGTTCGTTAATAGATAAGATCCCTGAAGTTGCAAAGACTAAAGTCTCAAAACCAAAGATATTCTTTATCAAAGTTAAGACTCTGCCACACCCCCCTAAAACGGCTCGTTCTAACACACCCCCACTTTGATATTGGTCTATAGTTGCTCAATATGGTGTTATCAAGATTGCTCTTTTTCAGAAGGGGTTTAACAACTGCAGTTTTCAGGGAGTTTGGAAAAGTCCCAGAAAGAAGTGAGGCATTCACCACTTCTAAGAGATCTGCTTCCAAACGGTTTAGCACCCTTTTGAAAAAATATGTGGGAAGTGTGTCAAGATAGCAGGTTGACGATTTAAGGTGCTGTACTATTTCTTCCAAAATTTGGAAATTTTGTATATTGAAATAATAGGCTTTAATTTATTTGGAGAGACTTGTGACCATGATGTGACACAATATGATAAATGTGAAAATATCATTGCATGCATGTATAATTTTGCAGTTTGACCTGACAAGTCCCTTCTAATAACACGAAAACAATTTAGGTTTGGTTTGACCTTCTTACAGATGTACTCAATGTGACTATCAAATTTTAAATTCTTATCTAGAATAATCCCAAGATACTTGATTTCATTCACTGCTTCAATTACTTAATTTTTAATCCGCACCTCAAATACATCCCTTGCAGGCCTATTTCGTATGGAGAAGCACATGGAAACTGTTAAATAAAGGCAAAATTGCTTGCACTGTGGTTTAAGTCTGATTCTTTAATTACCTCTTCCCAATTAACTTTCTTCAAATCATGTTCAAAGCTGGCTATTTTTGACTTGGGAATTCCTGTTGTTAAAATTGAATTTTCTATTTTATTATGGTGAAGTAGACGTTTTTTAGTTAACTTTCTTAGACAATCAGTGTCATGTTATGATCTGAAAGGCCAGTAATGAGAAAAGTCTCAGATATGCACAAAAAAATCCAAATTAGATTCAATAAGTACATTCTGTATCTGGCCTATTTTTGGTAATATGCTTCTTATATTTATATGTCCTCCCAATATTCCTTTAGGTTTAGTTTCAGAGTTCCAGATGATTGACAGTTTGAAAGATCCTTGACTTCCTCTGTTTCAACGTTGCGCGATTTATTGCTAGTCTTTTTGCCCTCGCGGGACTCTGTCTTTGTTGACATGCATCCGCTATCACAGACGGGCCGTCATGAGAATAATGGCGCTTTTCCACTGCGTGTATATATATATACTTTACAAATGATGACAGTATCAAAAATATAACAAAAAATTCTGAAGTGAAATTAGGAAATGCTTGTGATCTGCAAGCACATCAAACATGATGGAAATGATGGAAAGACACATAATGTTGGGAATTTGTTTTATGTGTCACCAAAGTGCATCCCTGTCCTGCTCAAATACAACATCTAAGAGATATTATGATTCTCCAAAAACAAAAACTTTATTCATACAAACTTATTTCAGTCAACACACTCTATTACTACAAAGTAAGTGCAAAATACTGCATCCCAGTACACATGACACGATGAAAGTCGCAGCTACAATGAGAAAGTAGCTAAATTTGGCGACAAAATCCCCAAATTGGTAACACTGGTTCTGGTGTGTCTCTGTCGCAAGTTCAGTGACGCAGGTAGTGACGATTCTCTCCGACGAATCCGTGATCAGCAGAGTTGTGACGAGAGGGGCGGGGCCGAGAGCCGTGGGAACGGAGCGAGGCCGGTGGAGTAAATGCTAATGCACGACACCTGCACCACTCACCGGTCTCGAGTCCCACGGAGGAGCTCCGGAAGGATAAAAGGAGGAGTGACGACAGTGTTGGACGAGAGAGGACCAGGCCTGGACTTTATTTGGTGTTTTGGTTCTGTTTTGTGTTTATTTTATTATTAAAGTTTTGTTTGAGTGTTCGCCGGTTCCCGTCTCCTTCTTCCCGTGACTACGAACGTTGTTACAAGAGTTTACACGTCACGTTTTGGTAACGGTACGGTTCACTTGGAACCTCAACCGAGGTACTAAAAAAAGTAGGTACCAGGTACTGTACCCAGTGCAAAACCCCCCAAAAGTTAACCGTACCGTGCCGTACCATGCAGTGGAAAAGCTCCATAATAGTCCATGGCTGGTATACTATATGGATTAATATGAGGCACAAAACTCACCCCAGTGTCCATGTCAGTGGTCCCGGACTGATTAAACACTACTGCCGCTGTTGCCACTCCTGCTAGACAACATAGCTCTGCGCTCCCCTCTGAGCCCGGAGTTTGTAACTTTAACCGCTGCTCGAGTCCATCCGGCTCTCCCAGAGCACCTGTGGATTCCCAGCTACCCGGCTCCACGTCTCCCTACAGCAATGGCTGGACTGGCCCATCCACCCAGCCATGCCTCCCCTCGAGAATCACGCCAACGAGAACTCCCTCCGACCGGCCGACACTCAAGGGCAGCGCACGCTGCTCCACTGGAACAAACACCATCCAGCATCGGAGTCAGGGTGAGTTGCGAGGATGTTATAGAAGTTGTAACCGGCTGGAGTGTCACTGCAGGTGACACTGACTGCATCTAGAAGATTTCATACGCTGTTGGGTTAGGCTCTGAATGGAAAAGTGGCCCTGGATTTAGGTGAACATCTCCCGATAGTAGCAGCAGTAGTAGTAGTAGTATTTTTGCTGAAGACAAGCTATTCTTCCGCCGTCTGATTGTAATTTTGAACGCTGGCTTGAAGACCAGAGCTTGGCCATCATTAAGAACCCGTGTAAAGACTGCGGCATAACCAAATCCAAAAAAATATAGTTGTGTTTTCTCTGACAAAATGCCCAGTGGGTCAACGATAATGCGGTGAGCTTTTGCAACCAGAGTCCTTGGTGTATTGCACGTGAGTAAAACAGGCATCAATACTAGAACGCCACAGATGACGAGGTACAGTCCGGTATTGCTTTGTTCATGTTTGCCTTTGCGTTTACAGCTTCGTTTCATGATACCATGCTGCAAATTGTTTAAAGGCCAGATAATTACCTTAAGAATTAGGCAGAAAAGATTTAAGACAGCGATTTTAAAAGATTTATAAAATTCCAGCACATGAGTGGAGCCTTCCAAACCACCCAAGGCAGGTACTGCCGCCATCTTTTTGACTGAGCTCTCGTATAATCTGCTGGAAAAAAAATCGCGCATGCTCATAAAATGATTTTGCTTTTAAAGGTCCCATATTGTCTAAACTGAAATTTCCTGGCTTTTTTCATGATAAGGTCTAGGTGCTATGGGACTACCATATAAGTTTCAAAACAGTCAGTCCACAGTAAAATGCACACAGCCTCCTTAAAGTAGCTGTGATTTTTCACGAACCATTGTGACTTCCGTAAAAAGTTGACGTCAGAACTACACAGTCACCGCCTTCAGTCACCACCCGAGCACCGCCCACCATCCCACTCTCCTTTTGCCAAACCCGCAGATGGTTTTTGGTACTTATACCGCAAATATATATTCTTAAGGACATCAAAACCTAAGATAAAACTCCAGAAAGGTGTAAAATGTGGGACCTTTAAGTCGATTCTCGGTGCTGTGAGCTGTAACGCACACATAAAAAATATACAAAAGCTACAATTTATTTAAAGGCACATAAGTATAACAAATTTTATAGAACAATCTAGAAGTATTAAAACCACATTCACAAATGTAATGTTACTCACATTTGCAGGGGCGGATTAAGGTGGTCAGGGGCCCCTAGGCTGCTCTTTGTGTGAGCCCCCCCCCCCCCTTTAATCATTATGCTTTACTGGAGAAATTTATTTAGTGCCATACATGTTCTCTCAAAACGCAGGGCAATAAAATTGCTTTTGAATGCGCGTGCGCTTTTTACTTTGGGTTTCGATTTAACGATCGCGCGAACTCTCGGCGGTGCTGAGCGTGCATTCTACAATACAATACATTAATTTTGTCAGACGATCTGCAGCGAATCCTCCTTTGATGTTTCTAATGGGCCAATGAGGGTCTTTTTTGCTCTGCCAATCTGAGGCCCCTGCACACGTGGGGCCCCTAGGCTGCAGCCTAGGCAAGCTAACTGTGAATGTTAATCCGCGCCTGCACATTTGTTATTGCATAGTGCAGTGTGGTTGTAATTTTTTTTTTTTTTGCCTCATGCAACAGGTTTACAGATGTCTCTGATGATGATGACTGGTATCCAGAGGTCACTCCACAAAAGAAGAAGAGATCCAGTCTGTCTTCCGTATCACCATCTCCAGCAAAGTCTTGCCGATCTGGTTCACCCGCCTCTGTGCAAAGTGGCAAAAGGAAAGGTAGGAGAAGCAGTGTGAGTCGATCCCTACCTTTTTCCTTAAGCATCTTAGAACAGAAGTGGAAAAGTGCAGTTGAGCCTGATGTTGAGCCGACACAGCCAACATTCAGACCTAAGCGAACACCCGGCCCACGGCTGGTCTCCAATGCATCGTGCAGCCCTCTGCAGTATTTTGAGTTGTTCTTTTCAAAAACAGTCCTGCGGACAATTTTAGCAAACTCAAATGCATACGGGGCCATGCGTCAGGAAGGCACGAAGAAGCCATGGGAGGACATTTCAATTAAAGATATGAAGTCATTCCTGGCACTGGTGATTTACATGGGTTTGCTGAAATGCTTCAAACTGACAGACTATTGGAGGAAGTCTCAGATATATAATCTTCCCTATCCTTCTCAAATCATGTCTGGCAGGAAGTTTATGAGCATCAGTAAAGCTCTTCATCTTAGTGATCCCAAAGTGGATGCAGAGAATGACAAGAAGAGGGGAACACCTGAATACGACCGCCTGTGTAAGATCAAACCGCTGTACCAGGACATTAGGGATGCCTGCAGAGCCTCTTTCCATCCCTCTCAGAACATCTCCATTGATGAACGAATGGTGGCATCGAAGGCTAAAAATGGACTCAAACAATACATGAAGAACAAACCTACAAAATGGGGGTACAAACTTTTTGTACTGGCAGATTCTCTCTGTGGCTACACGTGGGACTTCTTCATTTATGAAGGAAAGGCCAATTTGGAGGATAGCAAAGGCATTAGTTATGATTCTGTCATGATTCTGGCAAATGAAAGGTTGTTGGGAAGCGGCTACAAGCTGTTTGTTGACAACTTTTACACCAGTCCCAAGCTCTTCAGAGACCTGCTCAGTAAAAAGATCTGGGCTTGTGGCACCGTTCGCGCAAACCGCATTGGCCACTTAAAGACACAGGCTCCTCGTGGCAATATTCGCTGGTTTAGGGAAGACAATCTGCTTTTTGTTGAGTGGAAGGACAAGAGGGACGTGCTGATGTGCTCCACCTTTCATAAGGCCTTTAATGGAGACTCCATTAAGAGGAATGTGAAAGGAGCCGATGGAGTTTGGGCCATTCAGGATTTCCCCGTTCCAGCCGCAGTGTTGGACTACAACAAGTTAGTAGATTTTATTAACTGGTTTGAAGTTATACCTTTTATATTATGCATCTTAAAATGAATTTTTCATTAATTCCAGGCACATGGGAGGAGTGGATCTGTCTGACGCACTCATTTCATTTTACACAGTTTTACATAAAACAAGAAGGTGGTATCGGTCCTTTTTTTACCACTTTGTGGACATCGCTGTAGTCAATGCCTTAATTTTGCACCAGCAGATGGCCAAGATGAATAACCAGAAGCCTCTGACTCAGAAAGCCTTTCGGGAGGCGCTTGTTGCAGAGCTTGCGGGAACAGGACCTGCATCCGCCCCTGCACAAATACGCCCGACTCTTACCCCTTACTCCCATTTGCCCAAGTACATCAGTGGGGATAGCAGCATTGGAAGACGAAAATGCAAAATGTGCCCCAACAAAACTCCAGTCATGTGTGTGACTTGTGATGTGCCGCTGTGCTTTGTTCCCAAGCGTGACTGTTTCACTAGCTGGCATTACCCAGATAGCAGCAGTGAGAATGAGGCAGAGTAAAGGCCTAAGTGCTGGGATTTTGAGTCTAGTGTGCACTAGGATCACTATCCGAAACGCATAGATGAGAGCAAAATCAAACACGAGAAAAACAATACTCAGAATTGCAGAATGAAAGTAGCATAGTAATGTACGGTGGACCAGTGGTGCACAACACAACGCAATTAATAAAGCAAACGTAAGCTCACAACACAACGAAATTAAAAACGCAAACATAAGCTTACAACACAACTAAATAAAAAAACAAACAAACATAAGCTCACAACACAACGAAATAAAAAAAAGCAAACAAGCTCACAACACAACGAAATAAAAAACAAACAAACATGAGCTCTCGACACAACGGAATAAAAAAAATAAGCTCACAACACAACAAAACTTTAAAAAAGCAAACATAAGCTCACAACACAATGAAAAAAACAAAAACAAACATAAGCTAACAACACAACGAAATTAAGCCACAACACAATGGAAATGTTCCCGACCACTAGGGGGCAGTTGGTCTGCAGAAACGGGCAATTGTGCGCAAGAGCAGAGCTAAACTGTCCTAATCGAAAATAATATTGATTTATTTTCTGCTCGATTCATGAATCGATACAATAAGATTACCAAGATATCAAAACATTCAGTAAAAACACGTTGTTCATTTAAAAATCGATTACGCATATTAAGATCAATCACTTACATTGAGAATTTCTTGTGGCGTCTCGAGGAAATATCGGTGTTTAACTGTCAACACTGCTCCCTAGTGGTCAGGAGCATTTCCGTTGCATTGTGGCTTAATTGCGTTGTGTTGTAAGCTTATGTTTGCTTTTTTAATTGCGTTGTGTTGTGAGCTTATGTTTGCTTTTTTTAATTCCGTTGTGTTGTGAGCATATGTTTGCTTTTTTAATTTCGTTGTGTTGTGAGCTTATGTTAGTTTTTTGTTTTTTATTTTGTTGTGTTGTGAGCTTATGTTTGCTTTTTAATTGCGTTGTGTTGTGCACTGCTGGTCCACCATAGTAGTGTGTATCGAATGTGATGAGAGAGGTAAAACGAGAGTAGAATGACACACAGTCGATCTGCAACATCAAACACACAGTACAGCGCAACTAGCGAATTGGGATCTGTTACTGTTTTTATGTGAAATAAACACTTGTGAGACTTAAATTAGTGTAGTTACTAAAACATGCAAATATTTCATAAAATGCACAAATCTAAAACTATACTACATTTATGAGTAGTTAGAATCGATCTAATCAAATACTAAAAGAATGAAATCACTAACAAACCAAGTCCGTTAAATGAAATAGGATATAGAAAATTATTTGTTACATTTTTTATGATTCTGTTCGCTACTTGTTCATGTATGTACCTGCTTTTCTAAATGTTTTGATTTAGAAGCAATGTCTAACATTTTTAATCATGCCGCTTCTTCTTAAAGGGTTCGTTCACCCAAATATGAAAATTAGGCTGTGTTTTACTCACCCCAGAGCCATCCTAGGTGTATATGACTTTTTTCTTTCAGACGAATCCAGCGGAGTTATATTAAAAATTGTCCTGGCTATTCCAAGCTCTATCATTACAGTCAGCGGGTGTTGCAGTGCTTCAGTCCAAAGGAAGTTAAAGGGGTCATATGATGCTATTTTAAAGATCATTATTTTGTGTATTTGGTATAACAGAATATGTTGACATGCTTTAATGTTCAAAAAACACATTATTTTTAAAATACTGTACATTATTGTAGGTCCTCTATGCCCCCCTCTCTCAAACATGTCGTTTTCAACAAAGCCCCCTCCTTTGACAAGCGCAGTCTGCTCTGATTGGCCAGCTGACCCAGTGCATTGTGATTGACCGAACACCACAAGCACGCGTCGGAAATGTAACGCCTCTTACCATAATCGCAGCTTCAGCTTTCAAAATAAATGTAAAGACAGAGCCCG
>NW_015650693.1:92847-126572 GCF_001515625.1 Sinocyclocheilus rhinocerous | reverse complement strand
CAAGCTCTGTCATTGCAGTCAGCGGGTGTTGCAGTGCTTCAGTCCAAAAGAAGTGAAATAAAAAGCGCCCATCCATAAACAAAGTGTCTCACACGGCTCCGGGGGGTGAACAAAGGCCTCCTGTAGCGAATTGATGCGTTTTTGTAAGAAAAATATCCATATTCAAAACGTAATAATCACTTTAATCTAGCTTGCGCTCACTGTTGTAAATGGAAGCCGTTCCGGGCGTATGACGTATGAATTGCAACACCCGCTGACTGCAATGATAGAGCTTGAAATAGCCAGGACCATTTTTTATATAACTCCGACTGGATTCGTCTGAAAGAAGAAAGTCATATACACCTAGGATGGCTCTGGGGTGAGTAAAACTTTTCATTTTTTGGTGAACTAACCCTTTAATAGTGTATTTCGCGTAAAAATATTCCTGCTTTATTCATGCAATATTACGCCTTTAATCTACTAATTAAACAATTAAATTTTTGCAACATTAATCCTAGATTATTCTCAGTCTTGGATTAATCTTATATTCATATAACAGCTGTTGTAAATAGAGCGCACTCCTGCTTAAATTTCTCCATTTATTCTTTGATAAATGAAGGAAGGATAGGGAAAGTTAGTGACTCCAAATCAGAAGAGATGTTCATCGATGAACTTGATCCCCTCCTTAATCGGTGAGTTTATACATATTTTTACTAATCTTTATTAACAACAAAGAGAGGCACAAGTTAATGTTCGTTTTCTATTTTGTGTTTGACCTTTCCTTGCATCTTCATGATTCAGCCGACTCAGCCAATCTTCAGACGTGTCCAAACACCTGGCTCGCAGTTTTTTGAATGGCTCTTTTCAAAATCAGTCCCGCAGACAACTATAACAGTATGTGCCCAGATGTCAGGGAGGAAAGAAGAAGCCGTGTTATTTTTACCTTTCAATGGTGATCTACAGTACATGGATCTGCTGAGATGGACTATTGGAGGATTTCACACATCTACAGACTACTTTTATGACCACCTGTAATACAATCAACAAAAATTGCGGTACAAACATTCATTGTTACCTAATTGTTCTATTTCATCTTTAAGACTTCTTGCACATTTTATCTCATTTGTGAATGATTTCTTGCTAATGAAGTTCGCTTGATTCCTTGAGGGTAAGTGGACTGCTGTAATTGATCTCTGTTTGGTAATGCAGAAGCTGATGTCCATGTTAACTGACTTGTCATGCTTGTTGCCACAAGCTAAATTAGAGTTTGCTAGAGGCGCTTGATGCATGATTTTTAAACAATAGCAGTGGTTTGGCTTTTATCGCTTGTTTGTCTGCCAATGCATTGTTTGTACAGTACAGTAGTTCTTGTGTTAAAATAGAATTTTTGTAATTAATTTGCTACCAATTAGTGGTTGTATCCAGCTGTGCAAACTAACACATTTATTAACACTTTAGGCATGAAATAATAAGCTTGTTGGAAAAATGACATTAAATAAAATAAAAATGAAAAGTTTATTTTGAGATTTCACAGTCATTTCAAACATTTATAAGCATGTGAACTATATTGAAATGTAAATTTCATTAAATTAGCATGAAAAGATAACTGCTTTTAAATTATTTTTAATGCCTGAATTATCTTATGAAGAGGTAGCATCTCTCCCTCAGTAGAATGAAGTTAAGATCCCATACAGTGTGCATTGGCATCCCATCATGCTTTGCGTTTCTGTGTTTTGGTTTTGCCGCTGGTCTTTGCCGCAGATGATTTCTTCAGACTCACCTCCACTGGGTAATGATCACTGATGTCCAGGGCCTGCCGTAGATTAATCATATTAATATATTATTTTCTAATCTGTATTCGAACCTCACATTTATAAAAAAAAAAAATTAGACTTATGTAATTAATATACCCACAGTTTCATCTGAAAGTTTGTAGGCTTCCTGGAAGTTGAAAGGTTTTGCAGATCTTGGAACAATAGCTTTTAACATGTCGTCCTTATACACCACAATCCTAGAAAAAATATTTGCCATCAACATTTTCCAAAGCTTGACTGGCAGACTGACCTGTCCTTTTAGGGTATGTTTACACAACAACAATGTACCAAAACTAAAAAAAAATTGTCCTTTGCATTTTTGAAGACTTTTGTGTACAATTTTCACAATTTTGTGTTCTTGAAGTTTACATTAAGTTCATTACAGTATTGTTTTCATGCACAATACTGTGCATGAACATGCACTTTGAAACCCGTTTTCAAAAGTTTGCACTTTCAGGCCCCCAAAATGCAGTTGTCCTGTAAATAAATGGCCAAAAAAATGTTTTGCATTTTTAGTTGAAAACCCTCGCCCTCTAAGGCTTCTAGTTAAATCTAAGCAATGGTTTGCTTATCTTTTAATTAATAGTAATTATTTCACATTCATAGTCTAAAACAGTGTCTACACCGAATGTGAGTTGCAGGACGCTATTCGACAAAAGTCCATAGAACTTAATATAATCAGTCATTCTGTCTACACAATGATGCCCTGTTCTATATCCAAAGTACTCCAGGCTCTTGCGCTACTCCTGACAACAGACAATATAACTTTAGTCAGGGTAGCTCAATGTTTAGTTGCTGACAGGAATGAAAAGGACACTGTGAGGGACAGAAATCCAGTGTGTTCAATGGATTGTACTGTTATTTAACAACATACCAATTGTTCAGCTGACGAAATGTCTTTTCAGAAAAGAAACGTTCAGTGGACAAAAAATTCATTAAAAAAGATTTCTAGGAACTTTATACAATGCGTGCTATTGTACAGACTGTAGGCCAGATTTACTAAACAGTGCAAATTAGCGTGAGAGCACAATCCCATAAAAGCGCTGATGGGAATGGAAAGTTCTGCGGGTGACAGACAATGGGCAAATTAAAGAACACAGACGCAGCCAGCGCATTTCCAGAATGACCAACACAATCTACCAAGAGCAGAGCAAATTAGCATAGAGTTGCAGACAAACTGTGCAGATGATAAAAGGCACAAAATAGGTAAAGACATGCTTTTTTGGGGCGTTAAATAATGGCGCAAATATGAATAAACTACCTACCACAAACATGCATAGGCCTACTACATACAACATACAAACAAAATAAACTTGTATAATTTATGTAAAGGGATAGTTCACTGAAAAATTAAAATTCTGTCATTACCCTGATATCACACTTACATCACGGAGAGGTCTATTTGACGTCTGCAAGACGTATTTTTTACGTATTATTTCAAGTGTTTGCTCATCTGCAATACGTCTACGGGACATTTCCTATCAGATGTCAAATAGATGTTTATTAGATGTCTTTAAGATGTTTATGATTTAGAATGTATGTAAAACTGACATCTAAAAGACGTCTGTCAGATGTTTGTTCACAGCAGATGCTTTCCAGATCAAGTGATCTTTAACAGACGTCTTGCAGACGTACGTGTGCTATCTGGGTAATTGCTCACCCATATGTCGTTCCAAACCCCTAAGACCTTCGTTCATACGATATTTTTGATGAAATCTGAGAGCTGAGAACTACCACGTTCAAGGCCCAGAAAGGTAGTAAGGACATCATTAAAATAGTCCATGTGATATTGGTGGTTAAACTTTAAATTTATGAAGCTACGAGAATACTTTGTTGTGGAGACTGGCAGGAAAAGAAGAAATTGTTGAATAAAGTCAGTATTTTTGTTTTCTCTGTACATAAAAAGTATTCTCCTAGCTTCATAAAATTGAGGTTGAACCACTGATGTCACTGGACTATTTTAACGATGTCCTTACAACGTTTCTCGGCCTTGACCAAGGTAGTTCCCTTGCTGTCTGAGGGTCAGAAAGCTCTCGAATTTCATCAAAATCATCTTAATATTAGGGATGTAAGGATTAACCGCGAGCCGGTTGAAAATCGATTCAAATATGCGACGAACGGTTTAAATCGGGAACAAATCGCGATACAATTGGGGTAGGAGTTTATATGAATGTTTTTCTGAGGGGAACTGACTGTCTTTAGAAAAGTTTAGATGGCATTTTCTTTTCATCTTGCCTCTGAACGATGCATATTAAAGTAGTGTTTATAAGTGCAAGCTCTGCTTTGTTTACAGCGGTAACCCAGGAAACACTATATCATTGCTGTTCATAAGCGCCACCTGCTGGCAGAGAGTGAATCTGCGTCTCATTCAGCTCGTTTCGTTCAGATATGTTTATGTAAAGTTTCACAAAACTAAAGTCAGACCATTCTGTTTTTGCTTCAGATTTCGAAATTATACAGTCTAATTTAGATTAAAATCTGCTCATGCTGCATGTATGGATCGTGGATCGTGATTGAAATGCAGTGGCTTCATCTCATTTTAAATGGAAAGAGCACAGACAAAGCGTTAGTTTGTTTTATATGAAGAGATTTCTTTTATTTGTGTAACTTATTTTGATTTGGGGTTTGTTTTAAAATTTCAATTTAGTTTTGTTATATTTCAATTTCATAAAGAAACGTGCAAAAAAAGTAATCTGATTACGTAACTCGCGTTACTTGTAATGCGTTACCCCCAACACTGGCAGCATTTACTGCATAATTTGTCTTCAGTCTCATTTTGTTAAAAAAAATCACGAGAAAATCGAATCGTGAATCAAATCATGAGTTGAGTGAATCGTTACATCCCTACTTAATATGTGTTCCGAAGATGAACAAAGGTCTAACGGGTTTGGAACAACATGAGGGTGAGTAATGAATGACAGAATTTTTTTGGGTGAACTATCCCTTTAAAATACTCTCTTCCCATATATGTTGTGACTGGAAAGGGAAACTCCGACAAATGCATACGCAATAAAGTCAGCCTTATTCATCACTAATGTTAATCCTGACTGTGCAAGCTGTTAGTAAATCTGGCCCTGTAAGTCTATCCTTCACAGCCTCGCATTTTCAATATGGTGCCTACTCCCTGTCTACACTGTGTGTGTGTGTGAGTTTTGTCACATCGCACCATGCCTCAGCAGTTTGAGGCTGTCTACCGTGAACACATCAAAGTGGAAGATCTGAATCCATTTGTAGCACTGGTTAGTAGTGCATGAGTGTGAACGACATCAGAAATAAATTGGGAGTCTATTTGCTGTTGTTGGATCAGGCAGCAGATGAAAGGTGAGTACATTTATATTTCTTCACCTCACCTGTCGTAGGTGTGGTCGTTGGACTGGATAACTGTGGTGTCCACATCGTCCCCAATCAGCCAGTGGAAATTGGGATCACTGCGGATCCTGATGGTCTTCATCTTCTTCTTGGAGACATAGGCACCGTCCGCATTGAAGTCACCAAGGATCATGACGTTCTGTAAGACAGTTAGAGCTTTCTCTCAAACTCTAATCAATGTTTGGCCAAACTAGAGCTCACTTGTGTATTTTAGCTGGGCAAAAATGTATCTCCACTTTAGATAAACTAAGGTAAATCCACTCAATTCCTGTGAATGTGCACATTCACACATTCGGCAGATGCTTTATCCAAAACAAAGAGAACTATAGATTTCCTCTGGAGTGTGTTGTGGTTGTATAGGTGTAAACTCACATCCGTTTTCCATATATCCATGACATGCCGAAAGACGTCGTATAGTTCATCCAGTTCCTTCTGTGAGTCTTTGGGCTTTGTGTGAACAGGGATCAACACCAAATCTTTTAGCACTGAAAGAGACAAAAATGATTATAATTGACCTCATGTAGTCAACCTCCTGAAACAATTATGGTTGTGTAGGAACATGCAATTACAATGAACGAATGAATAATGACTTCAGTTTTGGTCAGTTTCTCAAATAAGTTGTATAGGCCACTTTTATGGTGGTTTTACATCTTTTGAGGAAGTTTCAGTTCCCATTCATCATAATGTTGAAAGCTCCAAATCCCATTGAATAGAAGAAGACAGGACAACATGAGGGTGAGTAAATGAACCCAGACTTTTCATTTTGGGTGAAGTATGTCATGTTATCACTGAAGACTTTTTAGTCTAGAAATGGTGCAGAAATTGAATGCACTGGTCCAAGGTTTAACAGAGGCTGGTTACCTGTGTGTTTACAGTGGAAACGCAAGATGAAGGGCTCTCGAGAGAAAGCGTCCTCGTCACCCACTTGATTGTCTTCGTATTGGTACGTGTCGACCAGTTCGGCCTCATCTTTTCTATTAGAAATGAGCAACAAAAAAACATTTGTTTTCAACATGTATGACTATTTATAATTAAACATCTAATTTCATTAAGGGAAAAGGAAGATGTATCAAATGCTACAAAATTTTATTACACTAATTTTCTACATGTTGTACCTGTAGAAACAGACAAACTGTTCCTTATAAAGAGTCCGTCCCAGCCTGGAGCTTCCCACCATAGTGAAGGGACGTTTCTTATTAGCTCTGTGGGAAAAAAACCCATTAAATTTGGGCTGAGTTTAGGCTTTTGTGCTATACTGTAAAAAATGACCGTGAACTTAACGGTAAATTCCCCTACTATATACGGTGAAAAACTGTATTGGACATTACATGTATTGGACATAAATTTTACGGTAGTATACCGTTTTTGTAAGTGAAAAAGACCGTATAATTTACAGTGAATAACCGTAAATTGACATTCCCAGAATTCCCTGCTTTACATTTCAAATTTGATGTTTTTTTTTTTTAAATAACTATGTTTCTTTTTAGTTTTTTCTTATCAGTTTTGTATATTAGGGTTGTGTGTTACACCTAATGTTGTTAAATTAATGTTTATTGTATTATTTAAGTTTCGTGTGTGTTACCATGATGGTGTTTAGCGTTTGTGTGAATGGCACTGTGCACCTTCTATATATGTTATTATTTAAAAGCTGCTTGTGATGGGCTTTGGTTCATCATGTGACTTTCTCATCACCACCTGCATTTGGTGGTTATCAGTGTATTACAAAGGTGCAAAACAGATTTCAGTACTTCAATAGGTTGGTATATTAACATTATATCAGTTAATGAAATTACGGTATTTTACTGTAAATTTAAGTTAAAACCGTAAAACCTAAAACGTTGCTACCGTAGTTTTTATGGTAAAATTCCGGCAACCACAGCTGCCGTTTTTTTACCGTAAATTTTACGGAATTTTTTTTACAGTGTACATATGGTGAAGAGAATCTCTGAAGGTTCATACAGACCTGGTGCTGTTGAGCTCCTGGAGAAATTTGGCTATAGATTTGCCCGATTTGTCCACCACCTCAAGAAGAATGATTATACTGTACCGAGAGAAGATCTAGGAAAGAGTGTTGTGGTCTGTTTTAATAATACTTCTGAGCTTTTACTATGCGATTTTCTTAAACACTCAGATTATAAACTCACCTTAATGAGATATTTTACAATATTTTGGTCTGACAGCTTGCTTGGACCCATACGTCTGATGTTAAAAGATGCGATCTTCATGGTGTCGGCCTTAAGAAAGTGAAAACCATCACAAAGTTATACGAGTTTCACGACAACAACACTTCAGACTGGCTTCATGTTTTCAGGTCTGTTCGGTACATCATGCAAACTTATAATCAGAGGAATTTCTATACCATTTTCCTGTTGTAAATCGCCGAAGGAAGTTTAACAGACAATTCAAGTATGCATTGTTCGTACACAGGAAACCCTTGTAGTTTATAAAGAGCTGACATGTCAGATTATGCAGCACCACAGCAGATCCGGTAGAGACAGTAAGAAAACCACAGTGAGTTTCATTTTGAAAGTTCAAAAACAAAATGTACTCAAAACAACACAAAGTTTTAATTAAATAAATTCATCTAAGAATTGAAAGAAGCTCCAATGCGCCAGTATGAAGTGAAAACACTATTAACACTTTCAAGAATCATCTTCGATATTGTTTAAATGTAAAAAAAAAGAAAACTGTTATATATATATATGTTATTATATATAAATTAAATGTTTTATGTATTTACATGTATTTTTCTAGAAGTAAACATATAAATAATCAGCTCTTACCGAAGCTTTTGTTTACTCTGAAGTCTCGTTTTCCTGTGTTGTCCGTTAGGCAGCTAGTAAATAATGCATGTCTGCTCATTTGAAAACAGGCCGTGCCTACTTCCTGTTTTAAATCAGATAGGGTTTCTGTCGCACAGATGTCTCGTAAAAATGGAGAAGTAGAGGCCTCACTGATCAATAACAGACCTTCTCTTCGGTAGTGTCATTTCTATAGTAATTTATAGCAGGCTTGACTGGAGGTAACCGCATAGCCATGGGTTTAAAGACCAACTGAGTTGACTGTCAAAAACAAGAGCCTTTTTGATTGAATTTGCATTTGTGAAACCTCACCCATCAGGATACCAGGATAATAGTGCAGTTCAGACTCAAACCTGCTGGAGCACCTGATGCACTTTATTTTTTAAAATATGTCAAAATGTCACTAGCTTTTACTTCAAACAAGTTCATTCCTAATGAATTTGACCTTGGTTTCCCAGAATGCAATAACTTGGTGGCAATTTACTATATTTAAAAAATGAAATAGTTTCATGTAATTTTGCTATCTATCTATCTGTCTATCTATCTATATCTATCTATCTATTGAAGTGGTGGACTCTGCACTCTAAAAAATGCTGGGTTGTTTCAACCCAACTTTGGGTCAAATATGGACTAACCCAACTTTTGGGTTAAAAATTTAATGTAAAAATTTAACCCAACGGTTGGGTTAGTCCATATTTGACCCCAAAGTTGGGTTGAAACAACCCAGCATTTTTTAGAGTGTGGAATCCACTGCCACTTCAATAAATATCCTTTCGAGTGGTTTGTTGTTAATTAATATTATTCTTCAAAATATTAAATGAGTTGAAGGACTCCACCATGTGAAACTTGAATAGTATAGAAATACATGTCTTCTCACTTGAATGTGCTCTCTCCTTGGTTTGAGAAAAGCACCCAACACATTAAAACATACATTTACTCTTCGGACTTTCTATGACAGTTTAGGTCACAAAGGTCATTAGGCGTCTCATTTGCATGACCAATTTACAATTAAAGTATATAAATTATATTTTTCGTCTTTAAACATTATGAAATAGTGAACAATATTGTCTGAAACTTCTAGCTGACAAAAAGTACTTCATACGTATCTGGATGTTTGGGAAAGTTCCTGATTAGAGCTTGGGTTTGAACAACCCAGCCTTGAAGAAGCTGCGTATTCTCTATGTGTGTGTGTGTTGGTATCTGTCTGTGCAGTCCCAGTCTCCGGGGGCATTCATAGCGGCACTTAGGGTGGAATGCTGGACGTCTTCCAACACCCTGATGCATTGGGTGGCAGATATATGTCTTGGGAGTGAGACATTGTGTGTGAACTCTAATCTCATTTTTCTACAATTGAACCAATCAGTATTCTTTTTACCCAAGTAATGACATTGGTGACCTCTGTTGGAGTTAAATTGCATGATGTATTGAGATTGTAAGAAACTGTCGCCTGCCCTGACCCAGATTCCACTCCACAATAGATGTTTGATCATGCTCATTTCCCAAAATGGCTTAAATATTATAGAGAAGAAGAAAGTTAACAGTTAGGTTGTTTCTGAACCATTTGGGATGATCACATCCTGAGCAAATGGTGATCAATTGTAGAATGGGAGCGGGTGTGGGACACTGAGAACTATCTCAGACAAAGGGGTGTCAGAACTTAATTAACACACAGACTACAGCTGTTACATCAGGAGCAACTTCATTTACATGAAGAGTAGTAAACTGGTTCATTCCGACTCCGTTGAACCCAAGGTACTACATGTAGATTGTCACTGCTATGCTGCAATAAACATCTTCATCCTCATCATTTTTTCTTTCAAGATTGTACGCAGAGCGGCCTACGGACTCCTCGCGAGTGTTGAAGCTGGCTTCTGCTGATGAAACTGCAAACTATTTTCTTCAGTAAATTTTCCTTCAATTAATTGCATCTCCGACTCCTGGTCTTCATCATGGTTCCTCGGTCTTAACTGTAAACTCCCTTACACTATCAAAACCTGAATAAACGTTTTCCGCCATTTCCAGACATTATTCCTAGAATGCAATATTCTGATGGCAATCTACTGGATTTAATAAATGTACAGAGAGAAGATCTGCAAGGAAGTAAATATCTAAACCTGAATTGGACCTTGATTTCCCAGAATGCAAATTTCTAAAAAAATTAAATTAAAGTGCTATACATAATTTTACTATACATTTACATAACTGATCTATCTATCTATCTATCTATCTATTGAAACCTACCCGAGTAAACATTTCCCGCCATTTTTCTGACATAATTTTTTTGTTGTTGTTCTTTAAATTCCTCGAATCCTCTGAACTTGTTGCAGCTGTAATGTTGTTTTTGGCTCACCGGTCTTTACTGTAGTCATATTTCACTTCGCTATGGAGGCACAGACTGCATTTCAAATGCACAAACACACCTGGATTGTCTGAACATGAATTCCATCTCAACGACAGTTATGAGCAGAAAGGACCTAATATAACATCTATGTAGAGAAATATTTAACCTTATGTTATAATTTAACCAATATCCACTTTGACTAATGTCCAGGACAAAGTCTCCTTTATCTTCTACCTTCATCCGCAGAATTTGTAATTCAGTTTCTATGTATTTCCAAAAAAATAAGCACACTGCATCCTTAAGGCAGCAGCTTCCTGTTACACCTAACTGATGCAAACAAGCTCTTTTGATTTTTTCTTACTTTACAGGTTTACATGGTGCTCAAAAACTGAAATATCTCCTTCTGTCCAACCTGCCAATTATTTCTCCACCTTTCAGTGCAACTTGAAATGCTTTGTGGCTGTAATGAGGATGATTGTATTGTCTGAACTCACCTGTTCGCTTCAGCATTCCACTTCCGAGTCAATGTTTGCCCAGAGGGAGGAACTCTTTTGTTGTTTCGAGGGATGTCCAAGTTGGGGCTGGGCCAAATCTCTCGACAGGTTCCTGTGTCTAGCCAATCAGGTTACAGGTGTCCAATATAAGTAATGCAGCTGATTTTAGGAATCTCTACAATCTTTTTTTTTTCAGTGCATCTTTGGACCAGTGCTCGGGTAAGTTACATTTAGTTCTTGTAGTCCTTCAATCTTAATTTGTACCATTTTTCTAAGAGTGTAATAAATAGTTTCAAGTATCCAGACAATGTAATCTCAGCATGAATGTAATCATGTAATCATCTCAGCAGTCTAAGCTCATTTAAATTCAAAATAAATATTTGTGGTAAGTTAAGTTTTGTTCTTGGACTCTTTAAATCTTTATCTTAATTTTTTAGATTTTTTTAAATAGTTTTATAAGTGTCCAGACAGCATCTGAGAAGGTTCTTGTGTTTTTACATTCCTGCCAGGTTATTTTTTCTTGATTTAAAAAAAAACACACACACACAACTGGAAATCATGTAAATGAAGCCCCTAAACAGGTCTCTGCATGTTTGGTGTTGAATGAGGTGGAATGTTTAAACACTTTGTATAAGTCCATGACTTTGGATTTAAACTACAGCCATTGTCACAAATAAGGTTTCGGGTGGTTGGTGTCATGTTCACAACAGATTGTCGTCCATATGTGGCTTGAATGTATAGGCGATTTTGCTGCTTTGATGTGCACTTAGCAACATCTGAGCACTGGAACTAATTTCTGCCCCATTCAGAGAAACCCTATGGGCATAAAGACCTCCTGCATCAATTATTGGCCTGACACCAAGTCACTGAAATGGCCTCACACAGACCTTTCTTGAATCTTGAATGAATAGACATGTTCTTCTGCCTCTGTTTAGTAGTCCATTTCCTTCTTGGCTACATCAAATGTACCCTTTTTTGTATTTAGACAGCATGAAACACATTTTAAGGTGTTGTTTGACCATTTCAAGAAGGGATTATCTTGTCTGCTGATCTCAAACCTGTAGTAAACACCACTGGCGACTCCTGAAACAGGTTCTTCCACTTGTAATTGCTTAAAAAAGGTTCCGGTGATAGCAACAGCTTTCTAAGAAAAGAAGAAAGAGTGTGTTTCACTTTATTTGTTGACAACTGCATGATAAAGTCATTCATGAATGTATAAACGTCATGAATGCAGTAGGCATGGCCTGAAATGAGTTCTACTATTTGTCATTCTATGTAGGTTTGCATTTCTATTCTACAGAAAGTGTCTTTATAAACTTCTAATTTGGTTTCTTTCATTTCACGATGAGCAGGCATCATGAAGGTCGCTTCTTTCAACATCCAGAAATTTGGGAAATCAAAACTCTCTGATCCGTTTGTGCTGAAAACACTGATCAAGGTAAGGCCTGTCCACACCTACAGAAAGTCCAGAGTCATGAGACATCGCATTTGACATCTTGAATGAGTCTATTACATGAGATTTATCTTAATGTCTGATAATCCCTCACGGGAGGAGCAGCATGCACGGGACGATGACGATGAGGCTAATGGTTTGTTTTTATGTCGCTCCCTTTCTTCAGATTGTGTCACGCTATGACATTATTGTTATTCTCGAAGTGGTGGATTCTAGCGGAGATGCAGTGGATAATTTTCTCAAAGAGCTGAATAAGTGAGTCAAACAGGTGTGTTTTAATTTTCTTGAAAAACCCTGTTATTACATGACAGTAGTAACCATGGCTGACTGCTCATCATTAAGGTGTTGTTTGACCATTTCAAGAAGGGATTATCTTGTCTGCTGATCTCAAACCTGTAGTAAACACCACTGGCGACTCCTGAAACAGGTTCTTCCACTTGTAATTGCTTAAAAAAGGTTCCGGTGATAGCAACAGCTTTCTAAGAAAAGAAGAAAGAGTGTGTTTCACTTTATTTGTTGACAACTGCATGATAAAGTCATTCATGAATGTATAAACGTCATGAATGCAGTAGGCATGGCCTGAAATGAGTTCTACTATTTGTCATTCTATGTAGGTTTGCATTTCTATTCTACAGAAAGTGTCTTTATAAACTTCTAATTTGGTTTCTTTCATTTCACGATTAACAGGCATCATGAAGGTCGCCTCTTTCAACATCCAGAAATTTGGGAAATCAAAACTCTCTGATCCGTTTGTGCTGAAAACACTGATCAAGGTAAGGCCTGTCCACACCTACAGAAAGTCCAGAGTCATGAGACATCGCATTTGACATCTTGAATGATTCTATTACATGAGATTTATCTTAATGTCTGATAATCCCTCACGGGAGGAGCAGCATGCACGGGACGATGACGATGAGGCTAATGGTTTGTTTTTACGTCGCTCCCTTCTTCAGATTGTGTCACGCTATGACATCATTGTTATTCTCGAAGTGGTGGATTCTAGCGGAGATGCAGTGGATAATTTTCTCAAAGAGCTGAATAAGTGAGTCAAACAGGTGTGTTTTTTCTTGAAAAACCCTGTTATTACATGACAGTTGTAACCATGGCTGACTGCTCATCAACAGGTTCAACAAGACGCACCATTACACCTTGGAGATCAGCACACGCCTGGGAAGAGGAAATTACAAAGAACAGTTTATGTTCCTCTACAGGTAACTGCGTGATTTTGAAGATGCATTTAGACTTTTAATTGGAATGGAGGCCGTATTGAATTTTACGACGGTGCAGCCAATATAGAACGTTCCCATCTGGTTCCTGTTTGGTTATTTTTAGGAAACCAAATAAGAATGTTCCGTGTAGATTATTTTTGTAACCAGAAACGAACCTTCCTACACTGTTAAAAAAAAAAAATCAGTCAAATTTACGGTAAAAAAACCGGAAGCTGTGGTTGCTGGAATTTTACCGTAAAAAATACGGTAGCAACGTTTTAGGTTTTACTTAAATTTACAGTTAAATACCGTAATTTTATTAACTGGTATAATGTTAATATACCAACCTATTGAAGTACTGAAATCTGTTTTGTACCTTAATACACTGTAATACACTGATAACCACCAAATGCAGGTGGTGATGAGAAAGTCACATGATGAACCAAAGCCCATCACAAGCAGCTTTTAAATAATAACATATATAGAAGGTGCACAGTGTCATTCACACAAACACCAAACACCATCATGGTAACACACGTGAAACTGAAAAAATGCAATAAACAATTATTTAACAACATTAGGTGTAATTTAAAAAAAACGGCGGCTGTGGTTGCCGGAATTTTACCGTAAACAATACGGTAGCAACGTTTTAGGTTTTACGGTTTTAACTTAAATTTACAGTTAAATACCGTATTTTCATTAACTGATATAATGTTAATATACCAACCTATTGAAGTACTGAAATCTGTTTTGTACCTTTGTAATACACTGATAACCACCAAATGCAGGTGGTGAAAGTCACATGATGGACCAAAGCCTATCACAAGCAGCTTTTAAATAATAACATATATAGAATGTGCACAGTGTCATTCACACAAACACCAAACACCATCATGGTAACACACATGAAACTGAAATAATGCAATTAACATTCATTTAACAACATTAGGTGTAACACACAACCCTAATATACAAAACTGATAAGAAAAAAACTAAGAAACATAGTTATTTCAACAAAAAAAAACATCAAATTTGAAATGTAACGCAGGGAATGCTGGGAATGTCAATTTACGGTTATTCACTGTAAATTATACAGTCTTTTTCACTTTCAAAAACGGTGTACTACCGTAAATACATGTAATGTCCAATGCAGTTTTTCACCGTATATAGTAGGGGAATTTACCGTTAACCATTTAACAGGTTTTTACTGTAGCATTTTTACAGTCTTTTACCGTTAAATTCACGGTCATTTTTTACAGTGTAGACCATTGCAGGAAGTTGTTTTGGTGACAACTTAAAGAGAACCTGTGGAGAATGTTCACTCTAAAAAATGCTGGGTTGTTTCAATCCAACTTTGGGTCAGATATGGACTAACCCAACCGTTGGGTTAAATTTTTACATTCAATTTTTAACCCAAAAGTTGGGTTAGTCCATATTTGACCCAAAGTTGGGTTGAAACAACCCAGCATTTTTTAGAGTGTTCCCTATTTGGAGATTGTTTTTATAACCCAAAACTAACCTAGAATGTTGTTGGGGTGTGTTTAAGGGAACCTATAGAGAACATTACCTAATGGTTTTATTTTTACCCTACTGAAAGACATTACAAACCATTGACTATCATCCATTAAAAAAATGGTTTCCTGAAGTGTGTAGTGTGAACGATTTAGTGGTTTTAACAAGCCACCAATAAAAGGCGGCAAATTACCAGTAGAGACCAAGAGGGACCCATTAATTCCCATTATCACCAGTAAAACCATTACAAGTTCTGTGATATTTGTATTGTTTTTTTTTTTTCAGCAGGCCAGAAACTAAAATTCCCAGAACGTTCTGGAACCTAATTGTTAGCTGAGTGCATGGACTGTATAGAGGTCCTAGATGTATGCCTACATGTAATTTTCACAACTCTTTACTTTGTTTTTGTCGAACAAAAGTTTTTTGGAAAGATGTTTCGTCAGCTGAACAATGAATTTTGAATGATGACAATGAATGAACAATGTTGTTAATCAATAGTACAATCCATTGAACGCACTGTGATTCAGTCCTCACAGCCTCATTTTCATTCCTGTCAAAAATTTTATATTGCAGAATGGCATGTGGACTAAATGTCTGCAACTTTCTGATTTTCGATAGATAAACACATTTCAACACATGACAATCTATTTTTACGTGTCGGTGGCGTTAATTCTGAATTTAAAGACTTGCCCTGCCCATTCACTTTGAAATTCTCTTTGAGTGTCGTTTTCATAGTCTAGACACAGCGACTATAAAAAAATAAAGCAGGCTGTTTAGTTCTAAAGATCAGACAGAGGGTGATAAAAGGTCATAAAAACAAATTTATAAAACGGAGAGTTCCGGTCCTTGATTCTGATTGGCTGAGCCGCGTTCGAATCTGTTGTAAATGACTCTGCAAACATACACCTTTGTTTACTTCTGTGTGTTGCTCGGCAACCACTTTGTTGGAACCACAAGTGTTTCTGAGGAACTACATTGTTTGGTGGAAGAATACTGTTTTTATTTATACCATTACACTTTATTTGTTTTATTCTGTGAAACCTTACTATGTATATGGAATGACCGTTTTATAAAAGCAATAAGCCCCGTGAAGCCGTGGTTTACAGTGAATTTATAACAGCTAAGGGGGTTTGAGGCACTCCGCTTCACGTCGTGCCTAACAATGCCCCTTAGCTGTTATAAATTCACTGTAAACCATGGCTTCTTGGGGCTTATTGCTTTATTATGACTGTATTAGCACACAAACTTGTGCTAACATTATAAGTGGACCTAAGGGTGGAAATTGAAATTGAAATATTTAAAGACTATCAGTTTTATTTATTTATTGTACTAAACTACATGGTCTGTGTTAAATATGAAGGGATGACCTGGTGGATTTGGTCGGGTCTTACCAATACAAAGACAATCAGCCTGGAGATGAAGATGCTTTCGCCAGAGAACCGTATGTTCTGCGATTCAAATGTCATAAAACAGGTAAAGTACAACATATTACTTCAGTTTAACATCATGGGTGCACCAGTCTCGTGATTTTGGCACATTAATGCACAATGTAATCTTACTGGCCGTGACTATGAGCTAATAAAAGCTATAAGGAAATGTGTTTTTCTTTGTAGTGTTTCCTTGTAATAACTTAATTCCCAGTTCATGCAATTGACAGTTAAAAACAAATTACACATAAATGTCACTGACTAATGTATAATTGAATCTCTGGGTTGGGCTGTGACAAAGGCTGTGTGTGGAGATCAATTATTGTAATTATTCATTTTGTTCATGTCTCAACAGTGTTGGAAGATTTGGTGCTGATGCCCGTCCACACCAAGCCCGAGGATTCAGTGAAGGAGCTTGACGAACTGTACGACGTGTTTCAGAATGTCAAGATGAAATGGAAGACTGATGTAAACCATTATGCACAACTACAATACCTTTATGACAAGCATCCATTGGTTGAGACGGGATTTATTAATTGAAATAAATTTGCACTTAAAGAAATAGTTTACTCAAAAATGAAAATTTGCTGAAAACGTACTGACCCTCAGGCCATGCAAGATGTAGATGAGTTTGTTTCTTCATCAGATTTGGAGAAATGTACACTCTAAAAAATGCTGGGTTAAATATAACCCAGTGCTGGGTTAAAAAGGGACAAACCCAGCTATTGGGTTGTTTTGACCCAGGTTTGTCCCTTTTTAACCCAGCGCTGGGTTATATTTAACCCAGCATTTTTTAGAGTGTAGCATTACATCACTTGCTCAGCAATGGATCCTCTTCAGTGAATGGGTGCCGTCAGAATGAGAGTCCAAACAGCTGGACAATTCATGGACATGTTTGTTTAGAACTGTTTTGGCTTGTAAACGGTGCTTGATTTGTGCATATTTCTCTCCTGATTCAGACGAGATGACTTTTTCACTGCACAAGGCAATGCAATGGATAAAGGACTCATATTTTTAGGTAGTTGAAATAAAAACACCTTGTGCATTATTGTGATGTTTTTATCAGCTGTTTGGACTCTCAATGCAGAGCATCCACTGGTGAGCAAGTGATGTAATGCTACATTTCTCCAAATCTGTTCCTATGAAGAAACAAACTCATCTACATGAGGATGAGTATATTTTGAGAAAATTTTCATTTTTGTGTGAACATGGTATAATGAGATACCATGCATCATTGCATTTATAAACAGCATAAATGTTGTAATATAAGAATGGTTTAGAAAACAAAAGCATGTGCATATCCATACAGAACATCATGATTTTGGGGGACTTCAATGCAGATGGCAGTTACGTGTCTGGTAAAGAAATGAAAACAATCCGCATCAGGAGTGACAAGGACTTCCATTGGCTGATCACAGATGACGAGGACACCACAGCCAGCACCAGAAATGACAACACTTATGACCGGTAATTAATTACACTATGACAAAAAAAATGAACAAATATGGTTTTAAGTCATATCTCATTAATATGTTCATGCACAGGATTGTGGTATATGGAGACGATATGCTGAAAGCTGTTGTTCCCAACTCTGCAAAACCATTCAACTTCCAAACGGCCTACAAACTGGCACATGAGGATGTAAACAAGAATCATTTTACATTTGAACTGATATTTAATCACACTTACCATAAAGACATGAGTTATTACTGTACATTTATCTTACAGAATGAGTTTTCAAAACACAGATTTAATGTCTTTACAGGTACTGAAAGTGAGTGACCACTATCCAGTAGAGGTGGAACTGAAGAGAAAACGTAAGCAGCTTAAACGTAAACGTAAGACACATGAACAGCAGCACAATTACTAAAAACACATGATGAAAAGAAACAATAACATAAGATTTTTTTCTGTTTAGGTTAAATGGAAATGCTACTGTGAGACTGAACATCTTATGGACATGAAAACACTGACTCTGGAGATCTGAATATAAAGACGGATAAGCTTTTATGAACACTTCTGGACATGTTTACATGAGACTGGATTTACTTGAAATGTTTGGATATTGTACAGTTGTTTTGAATGTCATGTGAATGTTTCACAATCAAAGACATTAAACATCTGAAATTAGAATTTACAGTCATTACAAACTTTATTCCTTAACGTTTTCTTTACAAGAGCAATATAAAATAACTAAAAACAAATTTTTGGACCCAAATCATAAGTTGGTTTGAACGGCAAGCAAATATATATACACATATTTTTATAAACTGAGTTTTTCCTTCTTCCGTTTTTAAAAAAATCTCCGTCCACATGCAAGCGCATGCTATGAAGCACTGTCAAGAGCACGCCAAACCAACAGGTGGCGATATAATCTCAACCGTAAAGCCATGTTGGCCAATCAGAAGCCTGAAAAAGTCTCCAGTAGGCGGAGATAACAGCGCAGGCTCCGATGTCACAAGCCAAAAACTCCGGTTTCGCTGTCTACACGACAACACTGCAACCAGAGTATTTGAAAATCCTCACCCTGGCAGGCGTTTTCAAAAATGTTCGGTTTCAGTGACCTGGTGCTGCGTTTGCGTGTGGACGAACCGCCTACCCGCGTACAACCAGCTCCGCTTTTAGACAGGGCCTAAAACACATTCATTTCTTCACAAGACTTATTCATTCCACCTCCTTCTATGGAAAGAAAATGAAACAGTTTGTTGACAAAAGAAAAACTCAAAATCTATACTGAATGTCTGGTGTGTCTCAGGTGTTCAAACAGGTAATGAAAATGTATAAAGCAGTATTTCAAAATCATGTTCTCTATAGTCATTACTTAACTCTAAGTAGCTTATCTGTTCACAAATCATAATCTCAGTGTTTATGTATAAATACTTCAACAGAAACCTGAACTTTCATCGTCCATCTCCTTCGTCTGCTTCTTGGGAGCCTTAAAGGGGTTTCTTTTTACCTCCTGCATACATATTTTGATACCATTATAACATACATAACAAATACAAAATAAACATTTAATAGACATATTTATTCAAATTAATAAGTGGATTTAAAATAGAGTTTAGCTCCAACCCTAAGCAAACACTCCTGAACCAAAGTAAAAAAGATCTTCAGACTCACTAGACACTTCTAGGCAAATGTGTTGGAGCAATACTCTGCAGGACAGGGGGCCTTCAGGAACAGGATTGGACACCCCTGATTTAGCTAATGCTTTTTTTCTGCACTGTCAGGACCCCAGCAGTTACCCAAATGTAGTGTTCCCATCAAGTGCTTGATTCATTCTGGTGAATCGGTTTGTTTGGATGGTTAGTGCTAATGAACTTGTTTTTTGTCGAACAAGTACATAATATCATTCTGTCCAACCTGGCAATTATTTCTCCACCTTTCAATGCAACTTTAAACATGTTGTGGCTGTAATGAGGATGATTGTATTGTCTGAACTCACCCACACACTTTCCACTTCCGAGTCAATGTTTGCTCTCTCTATGAGCCCATAGAGAGAGGAACTCTTTTGTTGTTTCGAGGTCTGTCAAAATTGGGGCTGGGCCAAATCACTCGACAGGTTCCTGCATCTAGCCAATCAGGTCACAGGTGTCCAATAGAAGTAATGCTGCTGTTTTTAGGAATCTCTACAGTCCTTTTCTTCAGTGTATCTTTGGACCAGTGCTCGGGTAAGTTAAGTTTTGTTTGTGGATTCTTAAAATCTTATACAATTTTTACTGTTTTTTTTTAAGCATCTGAGAATCAAGCAAGGTTCTCATGTATTTATATTCTTGCCATGTTGTTTTACAAATATTCTAATATATATTTCTTGAATTATAAAAACATCCTCTCAGTCACACCCACAGATGGGAATCATGGAAATAAAGCCCCTAAACTTGTCTTTTCTTGTGAGATGTTGAACGAAACGGAACGTAAAACCACTTGAAATACATAACTTTGGATTTGAACTACAGCCATTGTCCACTGTTTCACGGGGTTGGTGGTGTCATGTTCACGAAAGATTGTCGTCCATATGCGATTTCTCTTTTCTGCAGAAAACTCTGGTGATTTGTGAATAGACTTGTTTATCTTCTCTAACTGATCAGATTTACCCTTTTAGAGTTCCTTTGACATTTCAAATCTTTGTCTACTAGACAAAATGAAACGTATTTTAAGGTTTCATTTGACCATTTAAAGAGTCGTCTAGTGATCTCTTTTATGCCCAAATTCTTCATAAACCGCTCTGGCGACTCCTGAAACAGGTTCTTCCGCTTGCCTTTGCTTTAAAAGGAATGTAGTGATTGCAACAGTGTTCAAAGAAAATAGAGCATGATGTTTCACTGTACTTGTTGACAGCTGCATGATAAAGACATTCATGAATGTGTAAAGGTCATGACGGCAGTACGCATGGCCAGAAATGCAAGTATAGAGATGAGTTGAAGGAACTTTACACTAGACCATTGTGAATACCTTTGTTTTGAAGATGCATGTATATCTATCTAAATATTATATTCATTGTTTTATATGGGCTGTATTCATGTTTGTATTGCCATTGAGCATAATTTTTATAAAAGAAACAATCATTCAAACAAACGAACATCTCAGAAATATCATTTATTGGCTTGTTGCATTATCTGTCTAATTCGCTTTCCTCTTAATTTCATGTTTGACAGGCATCATGAAGGTCGCGTCTTTCAACGTCCGGAAATTTGGGAGAGAAAAACTCTCTGATAAGTTTGTGCGGGAAACTCTGATCAAGGTGAGGCCGCACCTACAGAAAAGCCATGATGGGCTGCAAAACATCAAGCTTGACGAACACTTGCCAGTGAACTTCCTCTTAAATGATTCTCTGATTCTGTATCATGATATTCATCTTAATGTCTGATAATCCTTCATGGAAGGAGTAGTGTGGTGTGTATGCAGACAGAGTAATAATGTGTTTTACCGTCGCTCCATTTCTTCAGATAGCGTCACGCTACGACATCATCGTTATTCTCGAGGTGGTGGATTCTAGCGGAGATTCAGTGGAAAAGTTTCTCAGAGAGCTGAATCAGTGAGTCAGCCAGATGTGTTTTTCAATGAAAAACGATATTACAAAACAAAATAGTCGGCTATATATATTAGGGCTGTCAGTTTAAGCGTTAACTTAATTAATTATTTATAAAAAAATAACGCGATTAAAAGACTTTAACGCAGTTAACCCACTGGCCCCGCCCGCAGACCTGTACTTCATCTTACATTGACTGTTGACAAATATGATGCAGAGCAACAACTCCGTAAATGCAGTTATGCCCTAAAATTCTAGATATTGGTGCAAAATTGCCCCTGTATGTGTCTTTGTCTAATATTTACATCATGATATGATAAGCGATATCACACCACACCAATGTGACATGAGCAGCGAGAGCAATATCATACGAGTGCTGTTTGTCCCGAATATCACGAGTTTAAATGTGATTTTATACAACAGTTCAGTAAATAAGAAGTTGATATTGTGTTATATTTTAAACACAATATTATGTATTTTTGCTCAATTTTGCAGAGAACATTTACATTTACATTTAGTCATTTTGCAGACGCTTTTAAGCTACTTACAATTGGGGAAAGGCCTACATAAAACGATTCTTCTTAAAGAGGCAAACAGACACAGGAAGTGCTCGCAATACTAAGTTTTAGGCTTTTTTTTTTTTTTAGGATGAAGTCAAATAGCGTCGAAAGAGATGAGTTTTCAGCTGTCGCTTGAACATAATTACCTTTAAAGCCACAGCAGAATTGTTGAATCCGTTGTAGCCTAAATGTTTATGTGTAATAAATTTTATGTTTAATCAAATAAAATATTTCTAAAGCTACAATTTGTAATGTCTACTTGATACTTTCTCATTTAACACAAAAATAGCTTGAAATAATCTTTTGTGGGTATTTTCACAGTCAAATTTATTTTGCGATTAATTGTGATTAATTAATCGAAACATCATGTAATTAATTAGATTAATCGACTGACAGCCCTAATATATATATATATATATATATATGTGTGTGTGTGTATACATACACATAAGAGCTACATTTCAAGTGTCCCAGAAAAGGGTATGAATATTGAATAGTTATGCAATGTACATATTTCAGTTTTTCCTTTATAATAAATGTTCTAAGTTGTAACATGTTTTTGTTGTTGTTGCTTTGTCCTTATAGTGTATGGAGTGTAGATTGATGTGAAAAAGTAATTTAAAGCAGTTTAGCATAATGCAGCAACATAACAAAACATGAAAAAATGAAGGAGTACGGTATAATAAGATGAATACTTCAGATGCGAGTCCTCTAAGTCTGTCTGTTTCTTTAAAATGAGCATTTTTATCAGGCTCCAATGTTAAGGTTCAGTAATTTCACTTCACTGGCAAAGAAAAGATTATTAGTTGGTTATGCCTTACTTTAAAAAATGTCCAATGATATTTTCATAAGAGTCTGATAAAAAAAAAGCTTATTTAAAACAAAAATCTCAGACGGACTTAGAGGTTTTTGCATCTGAAGTCTTCATATATATATATATATATGCTTATAACTGCATTTTCAATATAAAGGGACAAAGTGGTGGATTTGGTCGGGCCTTACCAATATGAAAACAATTAGCCTGGAGATGAAGATGCTTTCGCCAGAGAACCGTATGTTTTGCGATTCAAATGTCATAACACAGGTAAAGTATGGCATAGATGTGCTGTAATTGTCTATTATTATTTTAGTGTAACAAATTATAGGTTAAAAGAGTCATGATTTTGGCACAGTATTGTACGATGCAGCATATTTTTCAACATTTTCAATGGCCCCAGACCTTTCAGCAGACTATAAAGTCAAGCTTCAAGAAAATGATAAAAATCAAATTGTAATAACATCATTCACAATTTATGCAATTGACAGTCAAAACAATTGAAACAGAAATGTCAGTGGCTGAGCTCCAACAGAGGGTGTGTGTATGTGGACACAAGTTAATTAATTTAAATTAATTGTACTCATGTCTCAACAGAGTTGGAAGATTTGGTGATGATACCAGTCCACACAAAGCCAGATGATGCAGAGAGGGAACTTGACGAACTGTATGATGTGTTTAAAGCTGTCAAGAAGAAATGTAAGACTAAAGTAAAACACAAATCAAGACCAGACAACACAAGCAGCTACATTCATAATATATTTTCACTTATCGATTTCATCTTTGGCTCCAAACCCTCAATATACTATTTATAAAGTAATAAGATACTAGAAGCCATGCATTATTCCTTTAACAAAATGGTTACAAAATAATACATATATGAAGTTTATAGAATGTTTATTAAATGTCATCATTCTGTTAGATTTAGTCTTGAAGACATAGAACTGTTACTGTATTGTGGAATTAAGAACAGCCGGAACATTTTTTTGACCAATCAGCATCCAATGCCAGAATTATTTGTTCTAAAAAAAAAATTGTTGATACAGCACATTTTTTAATATACTTATCGATACAGAACATCATGATTTTGGGGGACTTCAACGCAGATGGCACATATCTGTCCGAAGCAGCCAAGAAAAAAAACAGAATCTGGGGGAGAAACTTCCACTGGTTGATCGAGGATGGTGTGGACACCACAGCCAGCAACAACAACAGATATACTTACGATCGGTAAATAATCACACCGCACAAACTAATGAATTTGATTTGATGCCACTCTCTTTAATGTGACACATATTCATGCACAGGATTGTGGTATATGGAGACGGTATGTGGAATGCTGTTGTACTAGTCTGCGAAATCATTCAACTTCCAGACGGCCTACAGTCTAACAGATACGGAAGTAAACAAGAATAATTTTTTATTTGAATTGAAACCCTTGCTTTTTAATCACACTTACCATAAAGACTTGAGTTACTTATTACTGCACATTTAGCTTACAGAATGTATTTGTTTTGGAGAGGACTTGATCAGCATTTTACTAAAGCACAGGTATCTTCTCCACAGGCGCTGAGAGTGAGTGACCACTATCCAGTACAAGTGAAGCTGAACTAAAAAAAGCAGCTTAAACAAATGCAAGAGACACGGACAGCAGCAAAATGATTAAAAACACAAGTTTTTGTGTTTAGGTTGAACAAAGATGATATTGTGAGATGGAACATTTGATGGATAAGCTTGTACAAACACTTCTGTGATTGTTTACATGAGACTGAAGTTTACTTGAAACGTTCGGATATTGTAGTTATTTTTCACGAGCTTTGAATGTCATATGAATGTTTCACAAATACATTAAACATCTGAAATTGAAATTTGCAGTCATTACAAACTTTATTCCTTTACAAGAGAAATGTAAACTAAAAAAAAAGTCATTTTACGTCGCCAGTGTGGGCCCAAATCATGAGTTGGTGTACATATAAACACTAAAACACATTCATTTCTTCCCAGACTTCTTGATTCCTCCTCCAGCTACGGAAAGAGAACAAAACAGAATTGATTGTTGACAAAAGAAAAACTCAAACTATAAAGAAAGATTTCTGGTGGCTTTATGTCTCTTACTTAAAGGTCCTTTTCCAGAAGCCTTGGCTTTCAACTGTTCCATAGCTTTCTGATCCTCTTTCTGCTTCTGTTTGAAAGCCATGTCCTCCTGTAGGGGATTAAACCGGTAAACAAAATGTATAAAGCAGTATTTCAAAATCATGTTCCCTAGTCATTACTTCACTCTAAGCAGCTCATCTCTGTCCACAAACCGTGATCTCAGTGTTTATGTCGAAACACTTCAACAGAAACCTCAATGTACAGGTGAACTTACATCGTCCATCTCCTTCGACTGCTTTTTGGGAGCCTTGAGGGGTTTCTTTTTACCTCCTGCAAAAATAAGTATTTGGATATCATTTTAACACCGATAAATAAAAATGTAAAAAGTTTAATATACACATTTATTAAAATAAATAATGAATTTAAAATAGATTTTCATTGTAACGATAAAAAGAGAAACCCAACACCGAGCTAACCCATTCATTACAATATGGAATGTCTTAATCCGGCTAATGCTGATAGCATCGTGAACACAAAGATTAGAAAATCAACAAGTTTACAATTTATAAGGAGCCTAAAAAATCATCGTAACTTCTTGTTTGTATTTCATACCACATTCTACATGATGAAATAGTCATGTTTAGCGTCTGTGTTTTAATTTTTACCGTCTCTTCCAGACATGATGCTCAGATTGTTTAGCTAATGCGTTTTTCCGCGCTGTCTTGACCTCAGCGGTTACCCGGATGTGGTGTTCCGGTCAAGTGTCTGATTCATTTAGGCGAATCGGTTCGTTCGGACGGTTAGAGGAAATGAACTGGTTCAAAAGCTAATTTGATAAATTTGAGTCAACCTCACGGTTTTATTCCTAATCTTATAATCTACCTACTGTTGTTTGTTTTAAATGATTGGTTAATGCAATCAAAAAAAAAAATCTTATAGACAGCCGAGGGATTTATTTATGATTCGCGAATCGCTTCAATTGAATCGTTCAAAAAGAATCTATCGAAAAGAGCACCAGTCTGTGCCTGAAAGAAATGCTCTCTGAGGGGTTTCTTTTTACCTCCTGCAAAAATAAGTATTTGGATATCATTTTAACACCGATAAATAAAAATGTAAAAAGTTTAATATACACATTTATTAAAATAAATAATGAATTTAAAATAGATTTTCATTGTAACGATAAAAAGAGAAACCCAACACCGAGCTAACCCATTCATTACAATATGGAATGTCTTAATCCGGCTAATGCTGATAGCATCGTGAACACAAAGATTAGAAAATCAACAAGTTTACAATTTATAAGGAGCCTAAAAAATCATCGTAACTTCTTGTTTGTATTTCATACCACATTCTACATGATGAAATAGTCATGTTTAGCGTCTGTGTTTTAATTTTTACCGTCTCTTCCAGACATGATGCTCAGATTGTTTAGCTAATGCGTTTTTCCGCGCTGTCTTGACCTCAGCGGTTACCCGGATGTGGTGTTCCGGTCAAGTGTCTGATTCATTTAGGCGAATCGGTTCGTTCGGACGGTTAGAGGAAATGAACTGGTTCAAAAGCTAATTTGATAAATTTGAGTCAACCTCACGGTTTTATTCCTAATCTTATAATCTACCTACTGTTGTTTGTTTTAAATGATTGGTTAATGCAATAATAAAAAAAAATCTTATAGACAGCCGAGGGATTTATTTATGATTCGCGAATCGGTTCAATTGAATCGTTCAAAAATAATCTATCGAAAAGAGCACCAGTCTGTGCCTGAAATAAATGCTCTCTCATGCCGCAGAATGACATTTCAGGAAATTTGACTGATATTTTATATACTGTTCAGCCTGTAAACATGAGAAATTACTGACCCGAGCAGAAACGGGACGAAACGGAGAAACGCTGGTATGAGTTTGGTTGGTTCTGAAATTAATTCAGTTAGACATTAGTTGTTCGATTCATCCGCTCGAAAATCACACACATAACAGCAACATCAGCGTATCATACTTACTTTGAACATAATTATTTGTGTTCCTGTGTGATTCACTTGTGAAGTAAATTACCAACATTACTTTAACGTTATGTTGCGTTTCTGACGTTGAAAAATGCAAACTGAATCCGAAACTAAATTCAGTTCAATGACCTATTTAGTCAATTTAATATTGTTAACCGTCTATTTGATGTATTTGCTCCTTTCCTAATACATGTTTTTTTATATCCATTCTTGTAGCCTTGCAAATACAAATAAAGTTAGCTAGTTCAGCTAAAAAAACATCACTGCCCACATGAAAAAATACTATTTATAGTAAATACTATAGTGTTTTTAAACCATGGTACTGAAAAGTGTATTATACTGTGTATATTATAGCATTTACAACACCTTGTTAATGAAGGCTACAGCAGCATACTGTAGTATTAACTATAGAGAACTGATAATACATACTGTAGTATACTTTAGCTTTTACTACAGTAAACTGTAGTGTATTGTAGTATAATATACCCTATAGTTGTAGAGAACTTAGTACAGTAATTTGTTTATATTACTATAGTTGTTACCACAGCAACTATAGAATTACCACAACAAATTAATTCTAGTACTTTACTATACCATGGTTCAAAAACACTAGTATTTACTATAAATTACTATAGTTTTTTTTTCATGTGGGGATACCATCTCATTAATCATTTTTATTACGTTTACAGGTTGCATATTTGACGTGCGTCGGCTCCACATATGAAGCTCTTCAATGAGGTTCAGAGGGAACACTGTATTTCCAAGCAGCCATGTCTCCACATGTCTCTACCGACACCAGGTGTCCGGCCCGGTCCAGTGGGTCCTCCACAGAAGTTACTGCACCCAGCAGCAAAGTCCCAAAGATGAGCCCAATAAAGTTACATCCATTAAAGAGCGCACAGCATCTGCGTTTACGTACGCAGGAGAGCTGGGAAGGCAGTGGAGGCGAAATGCAATGAAAACCGCAACAGTGAGCGTCAACTACTGGTGGGAGAGATATGAGGAGTTTGTCGGGCTTAATGAAGTCCGAGATGCTCAGTCCAATGTCACTGAGGTAATGTATGGCAAACAAAACATGAAAGATGCACCTTTCATTAGCTACGCTTACATGTATCCAAGTAATCAAATTGGTGGCTCAATCAAATTGAGAAGCCTTCATGTAAAAACCTCAATTGATCTCATTGTGCTCAATCCAAATGACATTTCTTCGAAATCGGATTCAAAAATAGGCTACCTTTTGGATTCATTCTAACTAACCTAGTTATTGCATGTAAGCATAATCACTGTTGGATTCATTTAAATGTCAGTATAATCTGAATTATGTTTTGCTGTTAGGCTGAAAAGGCCTTCATGGTCGCCAGAGGAATCGTCAGAGAAGCTCACGCCAGCCTGGAGGCTCTTCAGGTTCGGCTGAAGGAAGTGAGGGACCGTTTGGACCGCGTGTCTCGTGAAGAGGCACATTACTTAGAGTTAGCCACACTGGAACATAAGTTACTGCAGGTGAGGTGGACCTAGTAATGTACGCATATAGGACTGGGAGCGATATGGCCAAAAATGATCACAATCAAATGTTTCATATCAGTCGACATCGATAATTATCACAATAAATTTCAAGTTCAAAGGCAGATTTTTGCCCCTAAGTGAAAGTTGTAGAAACCAGACAGTTAATTGTGGTTTTAAACTACTCTTTATGGTCAAAACATGACAAAAACGTCTGAATTCTTTACACATTTCCAGGCATTTTTCCTTAACAAATTAAATATCTTGATAGAAAAATAAAATTTCTTAGTTTCTGCACATTCTAACTTCTAATCATGAAACAGCATAACTTCTAATCATAATCTTCAGCACAGTTTGCAGTGCGGGCTGCAATATTAATAATTATGATTTGTCTATTAAACATTTTTAATATTCAACTTTTTTTGTCTCTTAGAAATGCACATTTGACAGTAGCTTGAGTTGACTAACAGTAGTAGAAGCTTGAGTTAGGTTGCAGATGTAAAATTAAGTTCATTATCAAAAACAGTAACATCTGTAAAAATTGTAACAACCTCATTTTTTTTATGGTGAAATGTAATTATTGTGACTCTTTGAGTTTTATTAAAATTAACCATTGGTCTTCCATAGTAGCATACATTTAGATCATGATAACCACAGTTAAAACTTCACATATAGCACCTCAATACCATGGTAAAAATGTAGCTGTATGGTTTCTAGGGATCTGAATGAAAAACAGTAGTCTAAATACATTTAGTATTAATGCACAAACGCTATAGCTTAATCACCAAAATACTGTATTCCATTACTCCTTTTATACATTTGATACATGTCTACATAATAATATAATAAAATTCTGTATGAATATCCCTTATTTCTGCCATAATACCATGGTGCAGTTAGTGATAAAACAGTAAAGCCTTGGTAAATGATGGCGATTTATAGACTGAAAATCCTTCTGACTATCGTTGCACACAGTGTTTCTCCTGTTTGTCAGCGCTGTTTCATCTGGCTTTAAAGTCGTTTGTGTTCTTCGCTGAACTTAAGCGCTTCACACTGGATCTCACAGCGCTAAGTGCTTGCATGACCGAGACTTATCAGCGAGTAAATGCATCTGCGCTAGAAAGCTGCCATTTGAACTGTAAGCCGAGCGGATAAACGGTAAGTGTGGTGCGGTTCAAATAAGATAGCGCTGTTTCATTCTGCTTTTGGTGCATAACCACTGTATCAAACTATAATTATCATTATCGTTTTTTCGCCCAGCCCTATACGTTTATGGATTGCACAATTGCACCTTCCCTTTTACGTTTTTGTCGTTTACAGGAAGAACGGCGTCTCCGAACGGCCTATGAGAACGCAGAAGGCGGCGAGCGAGAGAAGTTTGCGCTCTTCTCTGCTGCCGTGCGAGGGAGCCACGAGAAAGAGAGGACCAGGGCCGAACGTACCAAAAACTGGTCCATTATTGGTTCGGTGTTGGGCGCCGTCATTGGGGTAATGGGCTCCACTTATATAAACCGGGTACGTTTGCAGGAACTCAAGAGCTTGTTGCTGGAGGCCCAGAAGGGACCGGTGAGTCTTCAAGAAGCCATCAAGGTCCAAGCCAGCATGCACAAAATGCAACAAGATGAACTCAGCAACCTCATCGACTCACTCAGGATGGCTTTGAAAGGCAGCGTAAAAGATGTGAAAACAGCCAAACCAGCGTTTGTTCTGCCAGCAGCTGCCGTCGTCCCAACTTCTGCATCCAGTGCTTCAGAAGAAGCGATTCAAGAGATTCTCCAACACAGCCAAAGAGCCCAAGGGCTCATTGAAAGCCTTAAACCGCAGCTGGAGCATCTGGAGGAGAACGTGGGGAAGGTTGAGACCGAGCTGCAGGCGGTCAAGACGACCCTACAGTCCCGTCCCGTGGAGAAGCCAGTCATTCAAACCCGAGACACGCAGCTCTTTGTATGCGATACAGAGACAGTCGTTCAAGGTCTCGGTCAAACTGAGAAAAGGCTGGAGGCCCAGATCAACAAAACAAGTCTATACAATACAGTCTTGACATGTGCTGCATTTGCTGTGACTGTGCCAGTTCTGTACGTACTGTTGAGAGGTGCTTGAAAAGTATGCAGGCAATGTGCACTTTAGGGGCCAATTAATACACTAGAGAATAATGTAACTGAAGAGTACTATTATTGTCCAAAGTTGTAAAAGATTGATTAAATATTGTGAATACTAAGAATCATTGTTGTATGATGACATTCTTTATCTTCTATTGATTCTTACATTCATACTAAAATAATAACATACTGTACTTAAGAATGTGCGTAATTGTGTTCGAATTTAAATGAAATTATTTCCACAAAGAAATGTTTTCATTAGAAAATGTAAACAATCTAGTTCGTTTTATTTTAAATATAGATCCATCTGAGGACTCGCATAGTTTGGCACTTATGTGACTCTTCACTGTAGAAACTGCTTGTTTTTATTTAAGATAAAATGCGAACCTTCACTCTTTAAAGTTTAGTGTTTTTCTTATCTGTTCTCTGTCAATCCTAATATGTCCGCCCCTTTTCACGCGTCAAACCAATGAACATTCAGTTCGGGACGACGCGGCTGCCACCGGACCAATCACAGTGCTCAGACGCGCTTCCTCAATACATATTCATAGCGCTTCGCGCGCTTTGTGGTCACGTGGAGCATTTCGCGCGAAAAGTCAGTCTTCCCGGGAAAAAAATAGTCTACAGTCGAATCGCTGCTTAGGACGGACGTGAGAAGATGGCGGTGAGTGTATTTGTGTATATTATTTATATATATGTAAATAAATCGTTTGAATGTAGTTCAAATGCGTTTTAAAGTATTTTAAGTTTGTAGACGTGTTCGAGATTATGCGAAGTGTGCATGGCTTGTCTAATAAGGTTGAAATGTAAGGATCTAGATATTACAATAAACTCAATACAATAAATATACGTTCATATTTACACATACGTTGTGATTTTAATTCGATTTCTGTATTACATGTTTTTGTTGTAACTAGAATTATTTTATTACAAAAACAATTTTAAGAACTATATACATATGACGGAAATGTATGCTTTTACCTTCACTAAAACTGACATATGTCATATATTCATAAAAATATATTAAGAATATTGTCTGTTGAAGAGTTAAGTCAGCCTAAAAGGTCCCACGTGGGTAAAACTAGTTTCTTTGTTGTGGTTCAACAGTTGTTACAAGTTATAACTGACATTTCTTAAATTATATTATAGTAGTGCTTCAGTATTTAACATATTGGCTGACTGACAGGTCTGTTTTTCAAAAGTAATGATATTTATTTTCAGTGTTGTTACCTCAGCCTGATGTAGTTACACGTATGTTACCTGCATTTTCCACATTGACCTTTAGTCTTTCTCTTTCAGTTCTAGTGTAAAGACTTTTGCTTTATACAACACTAACTTTTTTTTGTTGCTTCAAAACAGGATTCATCAGAGTCGTTGCACATGGCCACCAGCCCCAGTCGTGGTTCACGGCGGGGTGACCTGACCTCCAGCCCCGGCAGAGACCTGCCCCCGTTTGAGGACGAGTCCGAGGGGATTCTGGGAGACATTATTCCTGATGAGGAGGACGGAGAGGAGCTGATCGGAGATGGGATGGAGAGGTGAGAGAGGGTGTTTATTATATTTGGAACCTCATGAAACCTGTCAAGAAACATGTCCAGGTCACATTTCATCCCCCAAAAATACAAAAATTACTGTATGTAGGCTAGCAACTATATCTGTACCCTTAACATTTTTTTTATTCTGATGCAGTTATATGAACATACGATTTCATCCAAATGTTTTAATGCTAATTTTAGGATATTGCATAAAAAAATAGTCCGAGGGGATTCTGGGAGACATTATTCCTGATGAGGAGGACGGAGAGGAGCTGATCGGAGATGGGATGGAGAGGTGAGAGAGGGTGTTTATTATATTTGGAACCTCATGAAACCTGTCAAGAAACATGTCCAGGTCACATTTCATCCCCCAAAAATACAAAAATTACTGTATGTAGGCTAGCAACTATATCTGTACCCTTAACATTTTTTTTATTCTGATGCAGTTATATGAACATACGTTTTCATCCAAATGTTTTAATGCTAATTTTAGGATATTGCATAAAAAACGCACATTTGCATTTCCAAACATCAGGCGCCTGAATTTAAGATGTCATTACAGCGCTTATTATTGCATGTAGACTTAGCCCTGAATATAAGACGACCGCGTTTTTTCAGATGTATTTCCAAGAAAAAAACATTGTCTTATATTCGGGTCAATACGGTAATTACGTGCAAGTAATTTATTATGTAGGAAAACAAGAGCCACAACTTTTATTTTTATTATTGATACTTTGTGCCGGTTTCACAGGATGCGACAGTTTTGTTGTCTTGAATTCATGGGAAGAAAATGGTGCTTTCATAAATGTTTTATGCAGTATTCTTAAAGTTAATTTCGCAACTTTGGATGGAAACATAGCTAACAAGCTAACGTTTCTACTAGGGGTGTAACGGTACACAAACATGACGGTTCGTTATGTACCTTGGTTTTGACGTCACGGTTCAGTATGGTTTCAGTACAGCAGGGGGAAAAAATCTAAACAAATTGCCTTTTTTAAAAAGTTAAACAATGGTTTACTGGTCAAATTGCTCTTTCTTTTTAATAAATTCGATTCTAATTAAAAAGCTAACAAGCTAACGTTTCTACTAGGGGTGTAACGGTACACAAACATGACGGTTCGTTATGTTACCTTGGTTTTGACGTCACGGTTCAGTATGGTTTCAGTACAGCAGGGGGAAAAAATATAAACAAATTGCCTTTTTTAAAAAAGTTAAACAATGGTTTACTGGTCAAATTGCTCTTTCTTTTTAATAAATTCGATTCTAATTAAAATTTTAATTATAATTAAAAATCTTAGCTTCTGCTCTAAACTATAGGGAGCCCTTTTACATTGCTATAAGGTTACAATTAACAGCAGAGACCAAACTTAAATTCAATTACTATTTATTTTTAACTATAATAATCAACACTCAAATTAAAAAATGGTATGCAAACATGTCAAGTGTTTTTAAATTAACTTTTATAACTTGTTTCATAAAATATTTATTTAAACATATACATTAAATAATTAAGACATCACTAACAGGTAAAGTAAATATAATGAAGTATAGTCTAATCACAAAATGCTCTTCGCTAGACTTGGGGGGCCGTTTACACGACAACGTTTTTATCCAAAAACGGGAAACTTTTTATGCGTTTTTGACTGTTCACACGACAACGGCGTTTTGGGGACTGAAAACGCATATTTTTGAAAACG
>NW_015650693.1:84570-92581 GCF_001515625.1 Sinocyclocheilus rhinocerous | reverse complement strand
AAATTCAATTACTATTTATTTTTAACTATAATAATCAACACTCAAATTAAAAAATGGTATGCAAACATGTCAAGTGTTTTTAAATTAACTTTTATAACTTGTTTCATAAAATATTTATTTAAACATATACATTAAATAATTTTTGAAAATGGCACCGTTATCGTTTCAGTGTAAACCCCCAATACGGGAATCTTTGAAAACGGTGACGAAATGCGCATGTGTAGTACGTGTTAGGTATGTAGACATGCGCAGTACGTTCTTTTACTAACAAGGTGACAGCGCCAACTACTGGCCTGGCATACGTAATACAGCGTTTTTGCCCGTTTTCGCGGATATGTGTAAACGCGAATCGTTTTGAAATCGTTGTCATGTATACGTGAAACTTTTTAAAAATGCAAGGGAAAAACTTCTCTGTTTTTTACTACATCGTTGTCGTGTAAATGTAGCCTTAATTTCTCTAGCAAATAACGAGCTGTGGACACTGATGAGTGTAGCCTAAGGTAGGCTAAATAAAATGCTACATGACATTTTGTTTACAAGCTGTTTTAATGATGTCTTTCCGTGGTTGAAACACTAATTGAGCAATTACATGAGGGGTGAAATGTTCATTCATGTATATTTTACGTTAAAACTAGTAATAAAGAGGAAGGGGTGATTGCGCTCCGCGCTGCTGTTAGAACTGAGGCGTTATACGGCGAAATATCGCGCCACATCAAAGAGCATCAATCAAAGGCATTTATTGTCTGAAAAATCGGAACGATTTGTTCTGTTCGCATGCTTACCGAACCGAAAGCCAATACGTGAACCATTACACCCCTAATTTTTTCTACTGTAATTTTCACAGAGACTACCGTGCCATCCCAGAACTGGACCGTTATGAAGCTGAAGGTCTGGATGAGGATGAAGACTTCAGTGAACTCTCTCCCGGCGCTCGGGCGGAAGCAGAAGCGGCCATGAGACGGCGCGACAGAGAACAGGGCCTTGGTATGGGCCGCATCGGACGTGGGCTTCTTTACGGTGGGTGTTTCAGTCATCAAAAAATAGTCATACCACAAGCCACTCAAACAAATAGCTGTTATTTTGTAATTTAACCTGTTTGTGGTTTTCTGATGGACAGACAGTGAAGACGAGGATGACAAACGACCCACGAAGAGGCAGCGGGTTCTCGCGGAGAGGGCAGCTGAGGGCGTCGCAATGGACGGCGAGGATGAAGAGATGATCGAAAGCATTGAGAACCTGGAGGACATGAAGGGCCACACGGTCAGGGAGTGGGTTTCAATGGCCGCCCCGCGACTGGAGATCTACCACCGCTTCAAGAACTTCCTGCGCACACATGTGGACGAGCACGGACACAATGTGTTCAAAGAGCGCATCAGCGACATGTGCAAAGGTGGGTGGCGGATGGTCATTTGGGAGCACCGTATTATTGATTTAGCTGATTCTTAACTTGATATTTTGTGATTTCTACAGAAAACAAAGAGAGTTTGTTGGTGAACTATGAAGAGCTGGCATCCAGAGAGCATGTGCTGGCGTATTTTCTGCCGGAGGCTCCTGCCGAGATGCTAAAGATCTTTGACGAAGCCGCTAAAGAGGTGGTGCTGGCAATGTACCCCAAATACGATAGAATCGCACACGAAATCCACGTCCGTATCGGCAACCTGCCGCTGGTGGAAGAACTTCGATCGCTCAGGTACGAACAACTCCACTTCTTTTGTTTTTCCTAATACATTTTAGACATGTAAATGTAAATATTAAAAATAATATGAAATAAAAATGTTATTTATTTGCAATTTTATTTATTAACTATTGTATTTTTTCTCCAGGCAGCTTCACCTGAACCAGCTAATCCGCACCAGCGGTGTCGTGACCAGCTGCACTGGAGTTCTGCCGCAGCTCGGTATGGTGAAATACAACTGTAACAAGTGTAACTTCATCTTGGGACCCTTCTTCCAGTCCCAGAACCAGGAGGTGAAGCCGGGCTCCTGTCCCGAGTGTCAGTCACTCGGTCCGTTTGAGATCAACATGGAGAAGGTGCGTGAGGAAAACATTTCTGTGTGATTTGCAATTTAGAGTATAATGTATTTGGATGAATCTTTAAAGAAAGTGGTGGATTTAATTATTTATTTTTTACTGATTTGGGGGGGAGGGAACTAAAGACCGTTTTTTATTATTTTTGATTCATCTATATTTATTTTATCTGATCCAAACAGAATTAAGCAAGTGGCGATTAATCAACCTTTAATCTGGCTTATTCAATAATAAACTAATACATGTTTGAAGAAAATTCTCTTTGCGTCCTTGCTTATCTGCTTATGTAAATGTGCTCTTAGGAGACCAGCTTTTGCCATCTCATTTGTTGCCATAGCAGCAGAAAGCAGCTGTTTCTTTTTTTTCTTCTGATGTTAACTAAGGTTCTTGCCTTTCACAGACTGTGTACCAGAACTACCAGCGTATCACTATTCAGGAGAGTCCTGGAAAAGTCGCGGCGGGCCGCCTGCCTCGCTCCAAAGACGCCATCCTGCTGGCCGACTTGGTGGACACTTGCAAACCTGGAGACGAGATTGTGAGTCAACAGACCCTGATGAATACAATATTTATCAAATCCCCTTTAATGAACAAGCTTGATCTGCACTGCATTTATCCCAGACAACAGTTTGGTGGCATCAGATGAAGCTTTGGATGAAGTTCACTATTAATTTTGGACTTCAAAACCTCTATAGCCATTAAACGTAATTGAATATTGGTTTGTGTCTTAAAACATAAATAAAAGACTATATATTCTATAAAATTAAACAAAAATTGGCGTTATTGAGCAATGTTAAAGTAAATATGTAAATACAATATGCCCTGAAATTTGGACCTGTAAATATTTAAAGTTATCAAAATTAACCTTTTGTGTGTTGCTTCTATCACTATAATTATGTAATTTATAAGTAATATATAAAGAAAATACACTGCCTAAATGTGTATTTGTATCCTATTTTTACTATATAACATTTCAAATAATTTTTCTATATAAATTAAATAACCCCCCAAAAAATTTTTTTTTTTTTTTTTTTTTTTTTTTTTTTGCTGGAGCTCACAAGAATCTACCATAGCATCTATGACTTCTTGTAATTTTTATATCACTATATCAAATATTATTGACGTAAAATATGCCCCTCTAAATGTATATTTACATATTTTCCATTATTTCATGTTGTAAATAATGTTTGAATATAAATACAAATATTTCCTTCCAAAAATTTATTATTGTTGCTGGAGCTCACAGGAATCCACCACAGCTACATCTTTTTATAATATCTATATTATTACAACTAAATCATATAATATTTAATTAAATTTAGTGCTGTCAAACAATTAATCGCAATTATTTGCATCCAAAATAAAAGTTTTTGTTTACATAATATGTGTGTGTACTGTGTGTATTTATTATGTATATATAAATACACACACATACAGTATATATTTTGAAAATATTTCCATGTATTAACATGCATATATGTATATTCATACAATTTAACATATTTTTCTTAAATATATGCATGCATGATTAATCTTTTGACAGCACTAATTAAAATATGTCCATCTAAATGTGTTTATGTATTTTTTCTTTCTTCATTATATTATATTGCAAATAATACTTGAATATTATTAGGTACTTACAGGAATCTACCTCAACAGAGACTTAAGATATTTATATCGCTAACTATATAAAATAATATTCAAGTAAAATTTGTTTCAAATATGTGTGCATTTATATATTTTTCCACTATGTAACATTGTAAATAATACTTTGATATATTTGAATAAAATATAACCTCAAAATGGTTTATTTTTACAGGAGCTCACAGGAATCTACCACAACAACTATGACGGCTCTCTCAACATGGCTAATGGCTTCCCCGTTTTTGCTACTGTAATCCTGGCCAATCACATCGCCTGTAAGGATCAGGGAGTGGCTGTGGCGGAGCTCACCGACGAAGACATCAAAGCCATCGTGGCTCTGTCCAAAGACGAGCGCATCGGAGAACGGGTGAGCAATGGTCACACATTACACTTTAAGCTGTAACTTCAGAGTGTATCAGAAAGTTTCTCCAGATTAATCTTAACTTCCCTCCAGATTTTCGCAAGTATTGGTCCTTCCATTTATGGGCACGAGGACATCAAACGTGGTCTAGCGCTTGCTCTGTTTGGCGGCGAAGCCAAGAATCCAGGTATCCTTTTCACAGCTATTAATTTTTTTAAGTCCTTCAGAGTGAAAGTTGCTCAATTGTCTTCTGGCTCCCTCAACAGGCGGGAAGCACAAGGTGCGCGGTGATATTAACGTTCTCCTGTGTGGAGATCCAGGCACAGCCAAGTCCCAGTTCCTAAAGTACATCGAGAAGGTTGCGAGTCGCGCTGTCTTCACTACAGGTCAGGGCGCTTCCGCCGTGGGTCTGACGGCTTACGTGCAACGTCATCCCGTGACTCGAGAGTGGACGCTGGAGGCGGGAGCTTTGGTGCTGGCGGACCGTGGAGTCTGCCTCATTGACGAGTTTGATAAGGTGAGCGAACGTTAAAAATGGGACCAGTTTGTAGCTTTAAAGATGTTTTTGATGCACTTTCACCAATTTTTGGACCAATTTAGAGCAATTTTTAGTTTAATACTTAAGTGAACCTGCTTTTTCTTCGTTATTTAGATGAACGATCAGGACAGGACCAGCATCCATGAAGCCATGGAGCAGCAGAGCATCTCCATTTCTAAAGCTGGGATCGTCACATCGCTGCAGGCTCGCTGCACTGTCATGGCTGCCGCCAATCCTATCGGTGCGTTCTGGGAGCGTTTTAATGAAAGTTTTAAATGAGGGTCATAACTTCAATTTTGCCATCGGCACTTCAAGAGTTGCATGTTAATCTAAAATGCAGTCATGTTCTTAATTACATTCTGCTGGACCAAAAGTTGCAGCAGTGTTTTTGGCAGCAATCATTTTTCTTAGGAAAGTTTTCTTTCTCTTAAAAGGTGGGCGTTACGACCCGTCTCTCACATTTTCTGAAAACGTGGACCTGACGGAGCCCATCATATCTCGATTTGACGTTCTTTGCGTCGTAAGAGACACCGTCGATCCTGTGCAGGTAAGTCTGTTGACATCTTAAGGGTGTTCACAGTTTTCAAATAAGTGTATTTTTACTTTTTATGCATTTTGGCCGTTCATTTACATGACGACAGCGTTTTTGGGGGCCTGTAAAGTTTCAAAACTGGTTTCAAAGTGCAAGTTTTTGAGAACAATACTGTAGTCGTCTCTGTGTAAACTACAAAAAAGTCATGTGCTTGTATATTATGTTCATTGTATAGGTATGTGCGAAGTTGACCTTGCCATCTACTGGCCTGGCACACATAATACTGTGTTTTTAGCCGTTTTCGTGGATCCATGTGAACTGGGATCATTTTGACAAAATTTGGCATCTGTATGCAAAATTTAAAAAATGCGAACCTTTCCATTTTTAGTACATTGTTGTCATGTAAACAGCCTTAACAGTGACTGCCCAAGCTTTGTCAATCGCTTTACTGATAATTCTCTTTGGTTTAGGATGAAATGCTGGCTCGCTTCGTGGTGGGCAGCCACATCAAACATCACCCAAGCAACAAAGAAGGGGGCGTGGCCAGTCTAGAGGAGGTGGTGCTGCCAAACACCTTTGATGTCCCGCCCATCCCTCAGGAGCTGCTCAGGAAGTACATCATGTACGCCAAAGAGCGGGTGCGACCGAAACTCAACCAGATGGACCAAGACAAGGTGGCCCGAATTTACAGCGACCTTCGAAAAGAGTCTATGGTAAGAGTCGCATTTGAAGCCAAAGACAATTTTAAAAAGTTCCACCATTTTTCAGGCCATTCTGCAATTATTCGTTAAATGCACACAGAAAACGCAGTTATCGCAGAAACATCAGAGTAATCATATGCTGTCTCGCAGGCTACAGGAAGTATCCCGATTACCGTGCGTCACATAGAGTCCATGATCCGCATGGCCGAGGCACACGCCCGCATGCATCTGCGGGATTACGTGCTGGAGGACGACGTGAACATGGCTATCCGTGTCATGCTAGAAAGCTTCATTGACACGCAGAAGTTCAGCGTGATGAGGAGCATGCGGAAGGTAAGCAACCTGATTATATCGATCTGGCATCAATTTTCCATTTGTGGTAGCTGTGCAAGTCTAGTGACGCCAAGGATTCTGTCCGATCCTGGTTTACGTTGGTAACCGAACTCGTATTTGTTGCATTGTTACAGACGTTTGCACGGTATCTGGCGTTCAGACGAGACAACAACGAGCTGCTGCTCTTCGTCCTAAAGCAGCTGGTTTCTGAGCAGGTTGCGTATCAGCGCAACCGTTACGGAGCCCAGCAGGACACCATCGAGATTCCTGAAAAAGATCTGGTGGACAAGGTAACTAATAGATGTTTAAATTGAGAAGTCCCCATAAGTACTGAAGTTGCATGTTATTTGCGAATTTGTGTTGTAACTCTTATCTTTTTTGTTCTCAGGCCCGACAGATTAACATCCACAACCTGTCTGCGTTTTACGACAGTGATCTGTTCCGCTCTAACAAATTCTCCCACGACGCCAAGAAAAAGCTCATCGCACAGCAGTTCTAGGCATTCGTTCTGGATTAGTTCACTAGCAGTTGCTTCGAATCTCTTGGACTTGTATATATTCTGTTATGAGGTTGTCTGAGAAATTGTTACGTGGATTGAATATTGTTTTTGGTCCTTTCATGAACTTGTTACCGTAGTCGTTACGGTTGAAGTGATCCGCTTGGCTTGTGCGGTCTTATCGGCTGCATGTGAAATTGTCGTTCTTGAACGTTCTATAATGTCAGTTTTGCAGAAGTACTGCATTTATTAAATTTGTGATGTAAAAAATTACTTTTGTACTGTTATGTTCTGAACAATAAATCTTAAAGGGTTAGTTAACCCAAAAATGAAAATTCTGTCATTAATTACTCACCCTCATGTCGTTTGAAACCCGTAAGACCTTCGTTCATCTTCGGAACTCAAATTAAGAAATTTTTGATGGAATCTGAGAGTGGCACCAGGGTGACGGAGGAGACAAATTGTTGAATAAAGTCGTTTTTTTTTTTTTTCTTTTGTGCACAAAAATTATTCACGAACGAAGGTCTTACGGGTTTGAGACTACATGAGGGTGAGTTGTGCTGGTTAGACCCTGCTCTGGAGTAGGAGCTAATTTGGTTCTCGAAAAAGGCAGTCCGGTACTAAAATCGCTCCCAGTTCCGGCGGTGCGAAAATGCCAAAAAGTGGGTAGTTCCACAATTAGTTCTGGTACTATGAAAAGGTTCCCGCGATGCGAAAGGCCCTAATGACAGAATTTTCATTTTTGGGTTAACTAACTAACCCTTTAAGCTGTGTATGTAATTGACTGTTTTGAATTATTATAGTTGTGTAATCTCTTCTTAACGAAGCTTGTTAGCGCCTGTGGGAAAAAAAAAAAATTTAAAAGGTCATTGTGACTTTCACAATTTTTTCCTTAGAAATGCAAGTTTATATCTTGCAGTTGCAAGTTATAAACTTAACATTCTACGGTTTTCTCAAAATTCTGAGTTGTTGCAAATTTGCCTTTTTGCTCTAAATTCTGAATTTACATCGCAGTTTAATTCTCCATCAAAATTCTGAGTTCACACATAATGAAATTATTATTATTTTTTTAATCTCTCAATTCTGAGTTTATATCTCGCAATTCTGAGTTTCTTCTTCAGGATTCTTGAGTTTACGTTGCGAGGAAAAAACAATTGTGAAACGTAAACATGCTTATGTGTCAAGAACATTCAACTGTGAGGTTTTGAACATACAATTCTGAGAGTTTGAGAAAAATTCGAATTATGAGAAATAAAGCTCCAGAACGTTAATATGAACAGTTGCAGTTACCTTTATTTTCTTTGTTTGAGGAAGCTTCCAAAAGGTACTGAAAGCAATTTTTTAAAAATTGCACAAAAAAAAAAAATTATATATATATATA
>NW_015650693.1:83466-84558 GCF_001515625.1 Sinocyclocheilus rhinocerous | reverse complement strand
TGGACATGGAATGTCGACGTATATGTAAAGCGATTGAAAGAACGGAAAGGCGGACTAAGAATCTCCAACGACAACTGCCAGTGCTACATTTGCTACAAGTGCCTGCACTTCAGCATCCGTCCATCTATCGCTGTTCTCCATACTTGCGAAATAAGTTGACACAATGTTTACAGTATGTTTACACGGCGTTTTAAACCATGGCGGGTGAGGGCGTTTTCATACGCGTTTGGCCAATCAATGTCTACTTGCGTCACGATTAGTACCAGTTGTGCTGGTTAGACCCTGCTCTGGAGTAGGAGCTAATTTGGTTCTCGAAAAAGGCAGTCCGGTACTAAAATCGCTCCCAGTTCCGGCGGTGCGAAAATGCCAAAAAGTGGGTAGTTCCACAATTAGTTCTGGTACTATGAAAAGGTTCCCGCGATGCGAAAGGCCCTAATGACAGAATTTTCATTTTTGGGTTAACTAACTAACCCTTTAAGCTGTGTATGTAATTGACTGTTTTGAATTATTATAGTTGTGTAATCTCTTCTTAACGAAGCTTGTTAGCGCCTGTGGGAAAAAAAAAAAATTTAAAAGGTCATTGTGACTTTCACAATTTTTTCCTTAGAAATGCAAGTTTATATCTTGCAGTTGCAAGTTATAAACTTAACATTCTACGGTTTTCTCAAAATTCTGAGTTGTTGCAAATTTGCCTTTTTGCTCTAAATTCTGAATTTACATCGCAGTTTAATTCTCCATCAAAATTCTGAGTTCACACATAATGAAATTATTATTATTTTTTTAATCTCTCAATTCTGAGTTTATATCTCGCAATTCTGAGTTTCTTCTTCAGGATTCTTGAGTTTACGTTGCGAGGAAAAAACAATTGTGAAACGTAAACATGCTTATGTGTCAAGAACATTCAACTGTGAGGTTTTGAACATACAATTCTGAGAGTTTGAGAAAAATTCGAATTATGAGAAATAAAGCTCCAGAACGTTAATATGAACAGTTGCAGTTACCTTTATTTTCTTTGTTTGAGGAAGCTTCCAAAAGGTACTGAAAGCAATTTTTTAAAAATTGCACAAAAAAAAAAAATTATATATATATATA
>NW_015650693.1:62206-83113 GCF_001515625.1 Sinocyclocheilus rhinocerous | reverse complement strand
CTAAAAAAAATTTTATATATATATATATAATTTTTTTTTTTTGTGCAATTTTTAAAAAATTGCTTTCAGTACCTTTTGGAAGCTTCCTCAAATTGCAATTTTTTAAATATATATATATTAAATATATATATAATTTTAAATCGCAAATAAACTACAGCGCATTAAATTACAATCTTGTTTGGTTATGGTTATGCACTTCGTGAAACTTGCGTTGTTGATCATAATCGGAGCTCTCCGATTGGTCGACTTCAGAATTCCATCGCTGACCGTTCATTCTAGTTTCATACTAAAAAAATCCGCGGCGTTTAGGACCCTGCGTCGCTGCAGCGGGTCGCCTGCAGTCACTGCGCCAGGAATCAAACCCTCCAAAATCCTCAATCTATCGCTGTAAATCCATTGACTGCAAGAAGAGCAGCAGACAAGCTACCGTCTGGTTTTCCTCGCAGTCACGGCTGCCGTTCTGCACAGTATATCTCACTCGTGCGGACAGACAGTCTCGTGCTTCGTCTGCCCAACAACTGACCTTCTGTTTTTAATTCCGATGATTAATTCGTGCTAGTGTGTCTCGTCGGTAGCGCACACTGAGGTCAGTAAGTCGCATATGATGCACATACGCGATAATTTCTCACTGCGATCGTTTAAAGCTGCAGAGATGTCGGTCGCGTCTATCCAGTGCCTGATGTTTGGTGAGTTCAGTATTTTTTGTGTGTGTTGTATGAATGATTGCTTTATGTAAATGTATAACAATTTTTTTTTTTATAATTAAAATATATATATATTTTTTTTTTTATAAAAATGCATACATTTTAGTAGTCAGTATTGTACAAATTATATTTTTACTAACTAATATATGTGAAATTATGTATTTAAAAATATTTATAGCCCATTATAATAATAATGTGATGAAAACCAACCTATTGATTATTTAATCACTGATAAATGTCACTAGTTTTGTAATAGGTTAGAGTAATCACAAGGTTTGATTTACACTGTTCGGTATTGTGTCTGAGAGCAATATGCATCATCATTAACACTTCTCATCGTCTCCATGAGTGCGGGAAAAAAAGGTATTGTTATTTTCTGAGATGGTCATTAATGCTTTGTTGATGTGTTTTGCTTGTCATGATCCCCAGCATGAAGAGTCCAGTCATTGAAATCATTCAGATATTTGTGTTATTGATCTGCTAGTGCAGATTACGGCACACGCCCCTTTTTCTTCCCTATCTAGAGACCGAGCAGATCTAATCAGGTCCAGTCAGGATTTTCAGCATGATTCATCATGTAACTGAGAAAAGAACATTTTGCAGCTGTTGTGGACGCTGATTGTGTTTGGCACGCCGTGTGTGTGTGTGTGTGTGTGTGTGATGGCTTGTCATGCCCATGAGGCCACGGCTGACAGATTGTGCTGGTCAAAAGCCGCTCCAGACAGACCGATGATGACCAGACACAACAATGACCGGTCAGGTCTGTTTAGTCTAATGAGCAGCACAGATTCAGGCTTAAGCCAAGTCCCTGTTCAACACCCCATTTCACTCATATGGCATTTGATTATTTGCTCACCCTCTTTAAGTATTTTGTAACATATAATAGCTTAGTTTTTTTTCAGGTATGTTGGAGTGCCGTCTAAATATCATGGTGTAAAAGACATGGCCATGGTTTTACTGTGTTGTTATGGACATATATTGTGATATTCTTTCTGATATAGTAGATTACCATGTAAATATCATTGTATGTGCATTTCGTTGCCATTTTATATATAGCACTTTGTTTTTTTGACGTTACCATGTTTTTAGCATGGTAATCATCCTATACCATAATATATATCAAAGTATTGCCCTGTTTTTGTGGTATTACTATGGTAGTACAATGTTTTTTTAAACTTACTCTGATATTCTTTAAAGTACTTGTATACTGTATCGTATACAATTTATGTCATGGTATATATGTCAAAATACTGCATTATTATTTAGTTAGTTACGTTACCATGTGGATACCATGGTGTTTTTTGCAGTTCCTTGGAGTACCATCATGTAAATAGTAAATACCATGGTAATCACGCAATACCATTATGTATATCAAAGTATTACCCTGTTTTTGTGGTATTACTATGGCAATACAATGCCCTTTGAACTTATACCATGGTATTTTTTGAAGTACTTTGGCGTACCATATAGTAAACTTTTGATGTCATTGTATATTTCAATGTATTGTATTGCCATTTATGCTGGCATGTTTATGTAGATACCATAGTGTTTTTTCACAGTTTCTTGGAGTGACTACCATGGTAATCCCCCAATATTATGTTATATATCAAAGTATTTCCCTGTTTTTGTGGTATTACTTCGGTAATAGAGTGTTTTTGGAATCTATACCATGGTATTTTTGAAGTACCTTGGCATACCACATAGTAAACTTTTTATGTCATTTTATGTCTTTTTATGTCTTTTTATGTCATCAAAGTGCTGTATTGCCATTTAATTTAGGTTACTGTTACAATATTACCATGTAGATACCATAGTAACCATGTAAATACCATGATAATCACCCAATACTATAATATATATATATATATATATATATATATATCAAAATATTACCGTATTTTGTAGTATTGCTATAGTAATGCAATGTTTTGGAACTTATACCATGGTATTTTCTGAAGTACCTTGGTGTACCATATCGTAAACATTTGATGTCTTCGTCAAGGTGTTATATTGTCATTTAACGTAGGTTATAGTTACAATATTACCATGTTGATACCATAGAGTTGTTTACATTTCCTTGGAGTACCATGTAAATACCATGTTAATCATGCAATACCATGATATATATCAAAGTACTTCCCTGTTTTTGAGGTAGTAGTATAATAATGTTTTTTTTACCTTATTTGAACATATAATGTCTTTGTCAAAGTACTGTGTTGTCATTTAATTAGGGTTATAGTTACAGTATCATTTTTATACCATGTCGATACCATCATTAATTGGACATGTACCATTTGGAGAACAATTTAAATGGTCATCATTCAGTACTATGGTGCAACTCATGCCCTCTTTAGCAGTATCAGGCACTGTAGACCTGCAGCTGCCAGTCTGTAGACTATAAATCTGACTCCTACCGCTCGATGCCACCTACACACACAGGAACTGCTGCAATGTAAGCTGGCACAGCCCAGAAACCCATTCAGGTCGGGTGACATCAGCATTTATCTTGCCGCTGAGCCCGTCTTGACTTGAGCCGCTCGTTTGAGATGTGGCTTTATCTCTGAGAGGAAAGGAAAAGAGATGGAGAGGATTTAACACAGAGAAATAATTGGCAGCCGTATGTATTCACAGAGTGTTGCTGAAGTCCAGGTGCCTCACACTTTAAATTGGGCCAAGCTTTGGTGGGTTTGATGATTTATGAATCATTTTATTCTGTGTTCAGGCTCCTCGTCTCTTTTAGAGAGAGTCTGATACTGACGCTGGCTGAACTGCTCATATATTTAGTACAATAGCTGCTATGTGACGGATCTGTGTTTGTATCAGATGGCAAAGGATTGTGGCGTCTTGGTCTGAACGGATGAATGCGCACTATAAGACGTCTGAAATCAGTCAGAAACAGGTGGGCGCTGGTCATGTTGCGACTGCTATGATATAAAAACCACACTGTAAAAGATGTCAAGAACATGTCTGATTCATATTTCATTACCATTTCGTTTTTGTTTTTTTTTTACGTTGTGACATTATTTTCACAACATTTTTTTGCTTAAAGGGGTCATATGCACATACCTACGTCACTATTTGGGCGGCGTTATGCAACTCTTCCCAGATAGTGACGTAGGTATGTGGGGTGTGTTAGAACGAGCCGTTTTAGGTAGGCGTGGCTGACTACTTTTTTTTATAAAGAATATCTCTTTGGATTTGAGACTTTAGTCTTTGCAACTTTACAGATCTTCTTTATGCACCAAGAGCTTGTAACACTCCAAAGAGAAAGGAAAAATTGAAATCGCATCATATGACCCCTTTAATTTATGTATTTATTTGGAGTGACATATGATGTAGACAGGTTATTGACCATTTTATTTATTTATTTGACCTGTATACATCAAATGAAATAAGAACTTAAATGAGCAAATATCCCATATTTTCATCCTGAAGTCAGAAACATCTTTGGGGTATTTTATTTGTCTCAGGAAACACTAAATATTAAATAAGCATAAATAAGTAGATTTTTATTAATTCAGAGAACTGAGTAAAGGGAGATTTTTTTGAAGTTCTTCTTACAAACATTTTAGCAAAATATGTCCTCTTTTTAGTAGTGCCCCTCTGCTGTTATTAAAGTTCTTCTTTTGTCCTTCAGGTTTATGCATCTTCTTAAGTTTCATTTGGTTCATCCAACTCCCCAAGTGCAAAGATCCTGGACAGGTTTTGTTGCCGCAGAGCCTCTATGAACGAGATATTAGCTTTTATGATTAATGTACCATTTAATGTGTCCAAACTTTGAGAGCATCTCTGAGGCAGAAGGCCAAGGAGCGTTCCTCAGAGATAGACGTGTTTGGGTTCAGGCATCAGCAAATTCTCTATTCGCTGTTCAAGCGAGGTCAGAAGTAGCCTTGCAGAAACTGGAGTTTACTGAGGCAAAATAAGATTGTGTCATCCATAATTAATGTGATCTACTGGGGTGGGACATTGACGCTTTCTAAAGACATACATCACAGAGATAGAGGTGACACTGTGTTTGGTACTTCACTTTTGGGATGCTTTACTGGTTGGTAGATGTTTAGGAAGAATCTAAAGATGGAAAAAACCCAAAATTTAAATTCTGTAATCATTACTTCTTTTTATTCTAAACTAGTATGGCCATTGTTGACCAGTGACCATGTAGTGATTGTCAAGCTCCAAAAATGTCAATAAAGGCACGATGAAAGTCCATATTGCTTGTGCACTGAATTCCAAGTCTTTTGAAGTCGTCAGATAGTTTTGCATTAGGATCAGACACAACGTAATTATTCACTGATAATCTTGGCTCTAAAATCTTATTTTGGACTATCTATTTGGATCCAAGAACCAAAGGTGTTCAGCATCATCAACATCAAGCCTGTGCTGCAACAAGTTTTTGCACCGTATTTGAACGCAAATAAGAAAGTGCCATGGCAACAAAGTTGTATAATTTTCCAAATTTTGGAGAATTGTATGCTAGCTTAAATTCTGCAGGTGTACAAGTATTGATGTTCAGCTTCATTTGACATTTTGTTGCACTTTTCCAAGTGGATCGTTGGATATTCGGGCTTCCGAAATCCGACTTGAATAGAACGTTGCATTACTGATAATGTAGAATGTTTTTCGAAAAATAAAGTGGTCTTTTAATCTTTAATTCTCTCAAATTTACTCAGTAAATGTCATTTGGTTATTTGGGATTATACTCTCCAGCAGTGTCCCATTTTGGAAGTTTCCGCAGCATTGCATGACTGGATGTCCCGGGTCTCTAAAACCACTGGAACGTTTCCAGAAGGCGAAGTTGATCGATTCATAAATTGGAGCAGGAAGTGCCCGGTTTTTCCACACTGTTAATTACCACACAATCACACACTTTATAAATATAATACCAGAGTCGCCGAGACGTCAGCCTGCTGGTCTCCTTAATTAAACCGAGCCTCACTAGAGAATATATTTCATTAAACAGACCCATGAATAAAAACGAAATCCGTGTCAGAATTAGAGAACTGTGTAATTGGCTTTTAAACTCCAACTTGGCTCCAACAGAAGAGCCAGAAGCAGATTTCAGCCCAGTTGTCGCCTTTTTCGGCTGTCCAGTGTTTAAACCAATGCTAATCCTGTGGTGACCTGGTAGGGCGAGGAAAGATAAGACCGGGTGGTTTGAGAGACAACGCTAACCCGGCATGATACAGAGCCAGCTGTGGTTGTAGCCCATAAGGGCCGGGACTCAAAAGATGTCTCCAGTCGGTGTTTGATGGATGCATACATCCTTGAAACCATCTGTCACTGCTGACGCTATTAAGAAAGATTCATTTGTGGTGAAGGAGTTGGTTTGGTTCTTTGTTGCTGATTTTGATTCGTGTATTGAATGAATCCAAGTTCAAAAAGTGAGCTTATTATATCTCTTTTTCTTTCATTTAGGTTCTGTTCTCCTGGTTCTGGTGTGTGCCGAGGTTCTGAGTGCTGATCCAGCGCTCCTACCCAACCCTCTCCGCTCCCACGGGCCAGTTCTGGATGTTCCCGTAGGCTTTGAGGAACACGATGAGGTCTCGAGGGAACGCAGGCCTGGCTTCATGGAGAGTTCTCAGGAGAGCTCTGGGTTCTTTAGTGAAGACAGCGAGGACGGCAAGAACGCTCATATCGAGACCAAAGACACCAGCGTTGACCTAAGTGCCATGAATGGTGAGTAGAAGCAGTAATTCGAAACATTATTCACGCATGTTACTACAAAGTCATTAAGTTTGTTTATGTAAACTGTTCGCTCTGACACTGGAATGACAATTCAATTACGAAAACATTTTGGTTGCATATTTACGTAAAAAAATTGGGTCAAGTACTTATCGTTTGTCAACTGGCGGTGTTAACATATTCACTCTGACAACAACTTGACTTGATTCAATTACGAATGAAATTTGGTAGCAATATTACATTGGAAAATGCATCAAGTGCTTGTCATTTGTCAACCAGAAATGTAAATGTATTCGGTCTGACAACGTTTTGACTTGATTCAATTATGAACAAAATTTGGTTGCACATTTACAATAAAATTTGTGTCATGTGCTTGTCGTTTGTCAGCTAGAAATGTAACTATAGTTGATCTGACAGCGATCAGATGATTTAATTATGAACGAAATTTGGTTATTTTATTTTTTACTTTTGGTATTTATGATCCTACTTGCCATTTGTCAACTAGGGGTGTTAATATATTCGCTCTGACAAAGTTTTGACTTGATTCAATTACAAACAAAATTTGGTTGCAATATTATATTCGAAAATTACAATTTTGCAACTAAATTTCGTTTGTCGCAACCAAAATTGCGTGTCATTTGTATATTAGAAATGTCAATATTGTTGCTCTGACGTTGATTTGACTTGATTCAATTATGAACAAAATTTGGTTGCATATTGATGAGGAAAAATGGGTCAAGTACATGTCTTTTTTTTGTCAATTATTAGCTCTGACAACTGTATGACCTACTTAAATTATGAAAGAAATTTGGTTGCATATTTGCGACTGGAAAAATGTCAAGTACTTGTCATTTGTAAGCTAGGGGTGTTAATACAGTATTCGCTCTGGAAACGAATTTACTTAATTAAGAGCGCAATTTGGTTGCAATAGTATGTTCGAAAGTGGGTCAAATGTTTGACATTTATCAACTAGATGTGTAAATATACTTGCTCTGACAATTTTATGACTCGATTCATTTCCTATTGAAATTTGGTTGTGTATTTATGTTCGAAAATGACTGAAAAAGTATACGCTGCACCTGTAAATTGTGCAGCAAAGGCACTGAATGACGACAGATTCATATTAGGGCAGTACCTCTGTATGACTCGGCCTCTAGACACAGTTGTTTAACTTGCAAAAATGACTTGATTGCCAAAGAGACCGTTAGAGGTGTAAAGTGGTGTGAACAACAGCTTTTAGGACTCATTGTCTTGCGTCATTTCCTCGACACCTGCAGTCCCCTGCTGATGTTTACCTTTTTTTGTTGATTAGAGTTTTGTCGGCTTTAACAATTCCACTGATGTTTTTTCAGTCCACCTTGTGGTCGTGGACATGTTTCGCAGCACAGCCCAGAGTAGAGAAAATATATCCGCTTTCTACACAACGCCTGGGAATTAATGTGCCCGAAAACAGTATTATTTTTAGTTCACCTGCTAGCTCGCTAACCGCAGTGGCCTGTTTCCGGTGTGTGCGCATGAGGCAGAGAGAAGGACGGAGCTATCCAATGATTTTCTGCCGTGAGGAGTGTGACATTTTTTTATTTTCTCTGGTGGATATCAGCTTGATTTAGCTGGCACACTCACGCTGTACGCTAAGTGAGACATCAATGTTATAATTTCTCATATTAGTGATTTGAACAAACCCATAAACCTAAGTATTAAACCTTGGCACAACACTCACGTTTTCCTTTGAAACATTTTTCGGTTAATAGTTGGGACTCTATGGGTGCACTGAATGGACCTGAAGACAACAACACAGCTATCTGCTTTAGAACTTGAGACAAACTTGAAAATGTTTGGTTAATTGTTTTACACAAGCGCACATATGGAAGATGAGTGAATTTGCGGCCACAGCAGTAAATCTGAGCGTGAACATGAGAGCCTGTCACACTCAACCGCTGCTGAATGAGTAACGCGCACGCCGTGTCACACCGCAGACAGGCTTGACTGATCAGCCATATGGAGACAGGTGGACACAACCATGACTGAGAGAGAGAGTGTGTGTGTGTGTGTGTGAAGACACTTCCAGGTGTGGTGTTCTCACCTGGCTCTGTGCCTGCACCTCCTCACCAGGAAAGTGAGCGTTTATCTGTTTAGGGAATAGACAGAGACTATCTATCTATCTATCCATCTATCTGTCTGTCTGTCTGTCTGTCTGTCTGTCTATCTATATGTCTGTCTAGATTTTTAAGATATCTATCTATCTATCTATATGTCTGTCTATTTATCTGTCTAGATTTTTAAGACATCTATCTATCTATCTGTCTGTCTTTCTATCTATCTACCTATATATCTGTCTGTCTGTCTGTCTATCTATCTATCTATCTATCTATCTATCTATCTATCTATCTATCTATCTATCTATCTATCTATCTATCTATCTATCTATCTATCTATCTATCTATCTATCTATCTATCTATCTATCTATCTATCTATCTATCTATCTATCTATCTATCTATCTATCTATCTATCTATCTATCTATCTATCTATCTATCTATCTATCTATCTATCTATCTATCTATCTATCTATCTATCTATCTATCTATCTATCTATCTATCTATCTATCTATCTATCTATCTATCTATCTATCTATCTATCTATCTATCTATCTATCTATCTATCTATCTATCTATCTATCTATCTATCTATCTATCTATCTATCTATCTATCTATCTATCTATCTATCTATCTATCTATCTATCTATCTATCTATCTATCTATCTATCTATCTATCTATCTATCTATCTATCTATCTGTCTGTCTTTCTATCTATCTACCTATATATCTGTCTGTCTGTCTAGATTTTTAAGATATCTATCTATCTATTTGTCTGTCTGTCTGTCTGTCTGTCTATTTATCTGTCTGTCTAGTGTCTATCTATATATCTATCTATCTGTCTAGATTTTTAAGATATCTATCTATCTATCTATCTATCTATCTATATGTCTGTCTGTCTGTCTATTTATCTGTGTGTCTAGATTTTAAAGACATCTATCTATCTATCTGTCTGTCTTTCTATCTATCTACCTATATATCTGTCTGTCTGTCTAGATTTTTAAGATATCTATCTATCTATCTATCTATCTGTCTGTCTGTTTATCTGTCTGTCTAGATTTTTAAGACATCTATCTATCTATATGTCTGTCTTTCTATCTATGTCTGCCATTCTATCTATCTACCTATCTGTCTGTCTGTCTGTCTGTTTATCTGTCTGTCTAGATTTTTAAGATATCTATCTATCTATCTGTCTGTCTGTCTGTCCCTGTGGTTTGGTGCTCTTCTGTCTACACTCTCAGGAGTTTTCAGTCCTCTTGTCCCTTTCACACATCCACCTGTCTTTAATTAGTGTGAAGACCTCCAGTTACCTGACGCTTTTCATCCCAAGCCAATAGCAGTTCAGTAATTGAACAGAGGGAGGAATGATTCCACTGGATCTTAGGCGATGTTGAGAAACACAGGCTGTCAAAGTTGTGCTATTGTTCTCTAAAAGACACTTTCAGTACATGTATCTGTTTTTGTGCTCTCAGAGCGCTGTCTGATGCCCAAGAAGGTGGGACCTTGTCGTGGGGCACTCCCTCGCTGGCACTTTAACCCCGTCACTAAGAAGTGCGAAAACTTCATATTTGGGGGCTGCAGAGAAAATCGCAATAACTTCCTGTCGCTGGAGGAGTGTGCCAAAGCTTGCCACACAGTCCCTGGTATGCTGCTTTTTTATTACATCCAGTTATGATAATTTTCTTGATAAAGTATAGATATATCGGCTCTCTCCTGCTGACACTAGACAATAGCTCTCCTCATTACAGCACGTCTCAGTGTGGCAGTGTGTGCGTCTCATGAATAATCAGGCTGCAGTCGAGAGCTCTCGGGTCCCTGATGTGTGTGTTGTGCCAGACGCAGGTGCAGTGCTGCAGTGCAGCTGCTCGAATCTGCTGTACTCAAGAAACAAAAGATGAATAAGACCGTGTGCTCCCATCAGATCTTACTACACTATATCCTACTATACTATAGTGTGAAAGCAACATTTTCTTAATAAGTGTTTGCTCTATACCACACTATAATAAACTATCATGTTACACTCAACAAACTACATTTTTTACTAGGCTATGCAAACACTATAATAGGCTTTCAATATGCTGTATTATACAAGACTTTGGCATCTTTGACTTTACTGAATCCCACTTGAGATGGACTACCGATATTCACTCTTTTAAACTTTGGTTATCGGTTGTTTAATATTAAGTCTACCAATAAATAGTGTTTCTCTAAAGAAAATGTTAAGCTATGTTTAGATGTAGCCCAAAAGAAATCTGAAAATAAGTTTCCGACCATTTATATCACAATTTAGCATCAATATAATGCCATAAATAAAAACAATAAAAACATATGTAATAGTATTTAAATCTAAAAACATTTAAATATTTAATTATTATTATAATATATAATATTAAATATTATTAAAGCACATAATGTTTTTATAGTTGTAGTACAGTGTTATTTTAATATCATAAACGCATTATGCGTTTTTATTAATATTTTGAAATAATTTTATTTTTATATTTTCTGTTTGCACTTTAACTTTAGCAACCGTTTTAGTAATTTAGTGTTTTTTTTGTATTTGTATAATTTGTCTTTAAATCTCTAGATTTTTATTAGTTTTATTTCAGTTTTAGATTTATTGCATTTAGATGTGTTTAGTTAAATCGGAAATCTTACTAACTGGATTTTTTGTAATTTTTTGAATTAACAAAAATGCTTTTATGGTTTTAGTTTAGTTAACGATAACAACTGATATAGTCTAACAGCATAAATAAAGAAATAATTATTGGTTCTCAGACATTTAACTTTAAGATAATATGTATTATATCAGTCATATGAAGGCAATATCGGTTGGTCTCTAAAGCTCAATACTACCAAACTTGAAAAACCGACTACAAAAACAAACGATACCATTATAGCTTAGCATAAGCATAATGTAGAATAGTTTAGTACAGTTTAGCACTCTATAGTTTGGAATAGTAGAGTATATGTACTTTGATTTATGTCTTCGAAATGTTTACAACTTCTTTTTTTTGCTTTATTCCCTCATAGATTACAGCCCTTCGTCCCCAGAACCACCATCTTTGCCACTTTCTCTGAGCCAAAAGCCCACTGAGACGAATTTCTCTTCCTCATTGTTCGTCCCCACGACTGAGTCCATTGACCCGGAGCAGTGGGAGAGTGATTCAGAATCGAGCGGCTTCCCTCTCCACCCCTCCTCCGGGCCGTCAATCGCAGGTGCAGAAGACCACGCCCACTCCACAGCCACGCCCCCCGTCCTCCGACTCGCCCGTCAGAACCAGCCAGAGGCCACAGCTGGGCCTGACAGGCGCCTGACGTCCGACGACCCGTTTGATGACGAGAGGGGCCGTGCGGTAACACAAGCACCCACGGCTCCTGAAATCGGGCCCCTGCAGGCTCCCATCAGATCTTACTACACTATATCCTACTATACTATAGTGTGAAAGCAACATTTTCTTAATAAGTGTTTGCTCTATACCACACTATAATAAACTATCATGTTACACTCAACAAACTACATTTTTTACTAGGCTATGCAAACACTATAATAGGCTTTCAATATGCTGTATTATACAAGACTTTGGCATCTTTGACTTTACTGAATCCCACTTGAGATGGACTACCGATATTCACTCTTTTAAACTTTGGTTATCGGTTGTTTAATATTAAGTCTACCAATAAATAGTGTTTCTCTAAAGAAAATGTTAAGCTATGTTTAGATGTAGCCCAAAAGAAATCTGAAAATAAGTTTCCGACCATTTATATCACAATTTAGCATCAATATAATGCCATAAATAAAAACAATAAAAACATATGTAATAGTATTTAAATCTAAAAACATTTAAATATTTAATTATTATTATAATATATAATATTAAATATTATTAAAGCATATAATGTTTTTATAGTTGTAGTACAGTGTTATTTTAATATCATAAACGCATTATTCGTTTTTATTAATATTTTGAAATAATTTTATTTTTATATTTTCTGTTTGCACTTTAACTTTAGCAACCGTTTTAGTAATTTAGTGTTTTTTTTGTATTTGTATAATTTGTCTTTAAATCTCTAGATTTTTATTCATTTTATTTCAGTTTTAGATTTATTGCATTTAGATGTGTTTAGTTAAATCGGAAATCTTACTAACTGGATTTTTTGTAATTTTTTGAATTAACAAAAATGCTTTTATGGTTTTAGTTTAGTTAACGATAACAACTGATATAGTCTAACAGCATAAATAAAGAAATAATTATTGGTTCTCAGACATTTAACTTTAAGATAATATGTATTATATCAGTCATATGAAGGCAATATCGGTTGGTCTCTAAAGCTCAATACTACCAAACTTGAAAAACCGACTACAAAAACAAACGATACCATTATAGCTTAGCATAAGCATAATGTAGAATAGTTTAGTACAGTTTAGCACTCTATAGTTTGGAATAGTAGAGTATGTGTACTTTGATTTATGTCTTCGAAATGTTTACAACTTCTTTTTTTTGCTTTATTCCCTCATAGATTACAGCCCTTCGTCCCCAGAACCACCATCTTTGCCACTTTCTCTGAGCCAAAAGCCCACTGAGACGAATTTCTCTTCCTCATTGTTCGTCCCCACGACTGAGTCCATTGACCCGGAGCAGTGGGAGAGTGATTCAGAATCGAGCGGCTTCCCTCTCCACCCCTCCTCCGGGCCGTCAATCGCAGGTGCAGAAGACCACGCCCACTCCACAGCCACGCCCCCCGTCCTCCGACTCGCCCGTCAGAACCAGCCAGAGGCCACAGCTGGGCCTGACAGGCGCCTGACGTCCGACGACCCGTTTGATGACGAGAGGGGCCGTGCGGTAACACAAGCACCCACGGCTCCTGAAATCGGGCCCCTGCCGAGCCGGGAGCCCCTGCAGCCGGACAAACCGCACCAGGATGATTCTGAGGAAGATGAGGACGAGGAAGAGGTAGTGGTTTTTCCCACCGAACCAGATGAGGAGGAAGGGGACGAATGGCGGTACCTCACGCCGCTCACAACCAGACCCTCGTCCTCTCCCGCTTCAGATCTGCCGCCCGTGGTCTTCACCGAAACCGCCTGGCAGGGGGCGCCGCTCACCACACCCGAGGATGAGGAGGGGGCGGAGCTTCGACACGGCGGGACCGAATATCTCGCCGAAACGGAGCTGCACGACTCAGAGCTGTCCCAGGAGGCCGAGCAGGTACTTAGTGGCAGAAAATAAGAAATTAACTGAGCTCTATAATAATATGTAATAATATATAAAATAATATATTCCTTCTTGTATAAAATGTTCAAACACAATGTTTGAAGCAGAAAAAAATTTCAAGACCATCAGAATTCAGCTGTACGTGCTCAAAAATAAAAATATGTGCCACTGAATAATATATGAATATATGACAAATAGTAAAGTATATCATGATATAATACTATTAATAATAATAATAATAATAATAATAATAGTAATATATAAACATAATAACAAGAAGAAATGTCTTGTAAGAATTTGGATTAGCTTTTATTTTTAGATTTTCCGTTTTAATTTTAGCTCAAGCTTTAATTTTTTTTTATCAGTTTTCTAAAATTTCGATTAAGCTTTAATTTATTCTTGTTTCAATTGTAGTAATTGTGGTACTTCATCTTCACATATTTATTTCGGTAAGTGCCAAGGCAATATTTCTAATTTTCATTTTAGTAAGTTTTTAATTTTCAGTGTTTCATCTAATTTCTATATATTATGCCAACTTCCAAATTTCAATTACCAAAAAAAATAAAAATAAATCGTTAATAGTTTTAATTTGATCTAACAATAACAACACTGGTAAGAAGTAGTTATGTCCTTTTTATCATTTCAACTTTCAAAAATATTGACAAAACAAGTGAATCCTACAAGTGGTTCTTGTTATAAAATTCTCAATTGTTTGTTTGGATGAAATATATTGTGTCTTCTTGGAAATGATTTCACGATTGATTTATCTGACTGCGTTGGAAGAGTAATGCGTTTATAGATTTGTTCTCCAGGCAGCGCGGCAGGTTGTCAGCGAGCATTTCGGTTAAACCACAACAATTCACTGCAATCCAGTGACTCTCTTTGTTTCTCATTCTGTGCAGGTGATTTGTGTCGACTGGAGCAACCTTGCAGGAAAGGGCTACGTTATACTCAACATGACGGACAACTTTGACTGCGTAAGTGCTGCTTTTTCACAAAACCCAACCCAGAACTCTAGCTAACCTTAACCCAACCACATATTGTTCTTGCATGAGCAAACCACTTGCATTTTCTTCATAAAAATCTGTTTTTCCATCACGATTTGAATTAATTACTCTTAATTAAGGTGTATGTTCCGCTCAGAGCCCGTTTGACGTACTGCAGCAGAAATGCTGAGCGTTGCAGGAAGATCTCTGTCTGAGAAACATGCTGACTGCACAACTAACGACGCTCAGCACAAACAACTCACGCTGTGAGCTCTGAGCGCATTTGTTTTATTAGCAGCCTGAACAATCCTCTGGCCTTTATAGAGAAGAAAAAAGAAAATGTGATTCTTAATCTCATGAACTCGTTAACAGCACTGCAAAATGCAGAAGCGAATATTGTGTCTTAAAGGTTAATCTTGTCCTACTAGATCTGTCAATTATATTTTATTTAAAGGAATAGTTCACCAAAAAAATAAATATTAAGCCTACTTAAAATGCCACCCTCAGGCCATCCAAGATGTAGATGAGTTTGTTTCTTCATCAGATTTGAAGAAATGTAGCATTCCATCACTTGTTCCCCAATGGATCCTCTGCAGTGAATGGGTGCCGTCAGAATAAGAGTCCAAACAGCTGATAAAAACATCACAATAATCCACAAGTAATCCACACCACTCCAGTCCATCAGTTAACGTCTTGTGAAGCAAAAAGCTGTGTGTTTGTAAGAAACAAATCCATCATTAAGACATTTTAAATTCAAACTGTTGCGTCTGGCTAAAATACGAGTCCAAAATAAAAATAAATATAAATAAATCAAAATAAAATAAATCCCAATAAAAAAATAAACCACATAATTGTTTAGAACTGTTTGACTATTTTTGCTTGTAAACATTGCTTGATCTGTGCAGATTTCTCTTCTGATGCAGACGAGATTGCTTTTTCACGGGAGAAAACAATGTTATGGATGGAAGACGTGCTTGAAGTTAAAAACATCTTAATGATGGATTTGTTTCTTTGTATCTATTGGCTTCACGAGATGTTAACTGTTGGACTGGAGTTGTGTGGATTACTTGTGGATTATTGTGATGTTTTTATCAGCTGTTTGGACTCTCATTCTGACGGCACCCATTCACATTCATTGGTGAGTAAGTGATTTAATGTTGAATTTCACCCAAAAACAAAGTAAGTGATCAGAGCTACTAAACTGACAATAAGGTACCACAAAAGTGGTCCATATGACTTACAGTACAAACCAATGATATTTAAAGACCATATCTGAATGTATGCTAAATTTGGGTCTGTTCTTCACATAAAGCATCGTATGGCGTCAGTAGACCAGTAAAATATAGTGCAAAAGTCATATTGGCTTCTTGTACTGTGGTTTTCTGTCATTTTTGGATCTTGACCGTGCCAGTACCCATTCATTTTTGGTTTATTAATTGGCATAAGAGTAAAGCGATCTAAAGATCATAAGCAGAATTTTGTTTGAGAATTTGATGAGAAATGGTTGACTTCATTTTGAGATCTCGTATAGTTTATTATTATTTTGAGTTGGGTTTTATATTTTCAATTTTAGTTACATTTGTAGCAATTATGTTGTGTTTTAGTATTTTTTTATCAGTTTTAGTTTGTCTATTTAGTTTCTATTTTAGTTTTACTTCAACTTACCGTCACAACTAACTGAAATATATCTGTACTCCCACGCGTAACATGCGTAGGAAAAATACATTGGTGGCCATGACTTAACAATTCAACCTTCTGGGTAGTAACCCAACCGCTGGGTCAAAACAACCCAATTGCTGGGTTTGTCCCTATTTTACCCAGCACTGGGTTGTATTTAACCCAGCATTTTTTAGAGTGCAGGACTTATTAATTCATGGCCACGTTTCAGTAAATCGTGGCCCCGTTGTACTTATTCATTCCCTCGTTTTAATTAAGTTAAAACGAGGGAACGAATTAGTACAATGTGGCCACAACGTACCAAAATTAGGAATCTAATAAATTAATCAGTAGTGGGAATGAATTCAGTCGTAATGATTGAATTCAGTCATAATTAATCAGTCGTGGGAAGTAATCCTTAATTCGTGCCAATTATATCGTATGTTTTTTTTTTGCATTTTTAGTTTTATTCAACGATAACAGCGCCGTCTTTGACTCAAGTCTCTGCACAGTTTGAGACATTATTAAGATCTCTTCTGAAACTCTTCAGTTCTCCGTTGAATCCCCCTGCGATCCGTGTAAAGCTACCCTGTGATGTGTCATTGGCACATACACGTTCTCGTCGGCATAAAAGAAGCCGGTTGTCTGTTGCCACGGTAACGCTCCAGTGCCACGTAATTGCAGAACTTTCCCCCCGCTGGCACTCTGACAGCTGCGTGCTAAACTGCCGAATCTCCTGCGATGGAGCCCTGCTTTGAGCCCGAGCAGCACTGCAGAGCCATTGATCAGAAACCAATCCAGCCCACTGCACGAGAGCTCGGAGTCTCCATCTGAATGACTCAGCAAAACCCAGTCTGATTTCTGTAGCCTGTCTGTTTCTGGTCAGAGGATGTCTGTTACTGAGCCTCTTGTGGAGAGACATCTTAGACATGACGTCTCAGTAACAGACAAAGCAGAGCTGTTTTTAGGTGGGTCACTGGTTGTCTGTCTGTGGAGAGTGTTGATCTGGCCCCATATTTCATTTCAAAGAATATTTTACTTTTTCTTTCAATCATCAATAGGTATTATATATATTATATCATCATCATATATTTTTATTTACTTGATTTTATTTGCTGTATTACATTTCAATGTATTTTCTGACACATTCCATGCTAATTCTATTTTATATAAATACAATTTACATCTCATGTATGGTATGCTCCTATTTTATTCTATTTTTATTTATTAATTACATTATTCTATTATGTATATATTAATCTTTTTTTATACTGTCCACTACACTACATTTACATGTATTAAATTTGTACATAAATTTAGTGCATTTATACTCCCATTTTATTGTATTCATTTATTCATGATGCACAAAACATATATATAATCATATTATATTTATTTGATTTTGTTTTGTAATACATTACATTATAAGGTGTTTTTTGTTTTTAACAAATTTCATGAATTTTGTAACATAAATACAACTCAGGTACAACTAATTTATGCTCATATTTTACTGTATTTTGTACTGTATTGATTATACCATTTTATGATGTTTTTAATATTTTTGGTCCACTATTTTGCATTGAGCTGTATTTCATTAAGTACATTTTGTGAACAATTATACTCTTTTTATTGTATTTATTTATTGTTTGCGACACTGCATGGTGCATTAAAGCTTATATAATTATATGATCATATATTTATGTCAATTTTGTTTGCTATATTAATTTCTAGGTTCATTTTCTGACAAATAGTATAATTTTTCGTTTACACCTTATTCATGTTCACATTTTACTTTCACTTTATTTATAGATTACACAGTTTTATGATTTTTTAAAAATATTTTGTCCACTATATTACATTGAAATATATTTCATTTTTATGTAAATGCATTTTGTGCACATTTATACTCCCATTTTATTGTATTTCTTTATTGTTAGCAACATTAGATGTTTTTCACAGTATTTCATATATTTAAATTTGTCCTCTATATTACATTTCAATGTGTATTTTCTGACAAATTCCACATAATTTATTCTCTCAATTTATTGTATTTATTTATTGACTGCAGAGTTTCATGTTTTTTCATGATATATTTAATTTAGAATTTTATATGCCTACATACACACACAGTTTTTGGCGACAATGAAAAAAATATAATTAATACATACACACACATCAGTGTATTTCTCAGTTTTACCATTTCAGGACAGTGATATTTTAGTGATGGTTTGTGTCTTGTGTGTGTCTCACAGGATGAGTTTCGTACGGAGAGCGGCGACAGACTCCTGGAGATGCTGGAAAACACTTTCTCCAGAAAGATGAACATCCCAGAAGGCTCCTGGCTCATTTTCCTCAGCAAACCCACACAGCAGGACCACCAGCTTCTGATGGCCTTAGCCAGCGAGCAGGGTAACACACACACACACACACACACACACACACACAGGGCCTCTGTGGTCACATGTAATGTGAGGCTTATTGTTTAAATGAGAGGTGTTAGTCATTTGTTGGCTTTTCATTTCATGCTCTATATAAAAGGATAAAAATAGCACGTATTATCTCTCACATCTCTGTGCGGTGCATTGGTGAGATGTTGTATCTACTCAGGTGAATCTTACAAAGCCTGTCAAAGACTTGTTTGAGGTCGTGTTCACAAAATCAAAAGAGCAAAATGAGTAATTATATTTTGCATTAAGAAAATGAAGACTGTTTTGGTACCTGTTTAAGATGTTTTGCATTCTGTCATATTTATCATCATTTTCATGAAAGTGAAGCCCATTGTGCCCCCAATTCTTATTACCGAAATAAAGAAATTAGGTTACACTTATTTTACAGTGTCCTTGATACAGTGTAATTTATTTAAGTACTCAATAATGTTAATTAACAACATGTACTTACTATATGGTTAGGATTAGGGGGTTACACTTTATTTTAAGGTGTCCTTGTTACAGTGTAATTATACATTTAAGTACTGAATAATATTAATTAACTACATCTACTTACTATATGGTTAGGGTTAGGGTTACTTGCATGTATTTATGCATAATTTATTGTTATTATAATAGTGTAACATGTAACAAGGAGACCTTAAAATAAAGTGTTACCGATTAGGGTTTGGTTTTGTGCTATTGCATGTATTTATGCATAATTTATTGTTATTAGTAAGTTCATGTAACGTGTAACAAGGACACTAAAATATAGTGTTTCTAGAAATCATTAAATTATTCATATGATATGGTAGTATTTGTTGCACTGAATGTGATTTATGCTCATTTATTTAAAAATGTGTTCGGATAGAATAATTTTGTGGATAGCGTTATTGAGAATTTAGGGGTAAATGTGCTTATTTGTCATTTCTTTTTAAAAGCATTTACAATGCAAAAAATCCTAATGGTCCTAAAATAGGCTAAATCTTTACTACGGTGTACTTTATTTTTATTTTTTTGATTCAACCGTTCTTTATTAAATAAACTCTTTTTAAAAAAAAACTTTCTATAGTATTTTAGTCTAATTTTCTTTTCATATTGTCTTTTCGTTGAAGAAATTATCCCTCCAAAAGACGTCCTGTCAATGTTAGGGGAAATCACAAGAGGTCTATATGAGGTGAGACTTTAATGCAGCAAATAATACAATAAATAAACTTATGTAACATGGATAATAATTTCTAATAAATATTTATTATTTGATTTAGTTTTATTATATATTTTAATTTGTTATTATTATTATTAGCATTATTATTAGCATTTATTGTGATTTATTTAAATTGTATTACTATTATTATTATTAATTTATTTTCAGATTGGAATTCAGAATTATTCGACCGTGAACACGTGCCACCCGAGGCCCAGTCAGACACGTAGCGACTACGGAAAGCTGTTTGTGGTTCTAGTGATCATCGGATCGGTTTGTGTGCTCATTATTGCTTCTGGAATCATCTATATCTGCTGGCAGCGTCGTTTACCCAAACTCAAAAACATGGTAGGTCTTTGAAATGGTGTTTGCTTTAAAAAAAACAACAACTGAGGTAACGTTACAAGCCCAAATGTTCTGTGGTATTGACAAATTATGCTATCAACACAACTCGGGCGCGATTAATATGCAACTCGAATTCTAATGACTAACCTCAACGTTCTCTGAATGACGTTTCGGGTTCGAATTGATTTTCTATTTGTCTTTGGTTTTGTCCCTTCTGCTTTACGGCGCGTCCGAAGTCGAGAGGCGAAGAGCTGAACTTTGTGGAGAACGGTTGCCATGACAACCCCACACTGGACGTAACAAGCGACAGCCAATCAGAGATGCAGGAGAAGAAACACAGCGCCAATGGGGTGACGGTGGGCGGGGACGACGGAAGCGGTTGGCAGGTGCTCGTCAATAAGCCCGGGAAAAACGAGGAAGACAACCAAGAGGAAGACACACACCTTTACGCAATTGCGAGTTAAAAAGTCATAATTGAGAGATATAAACTCGCGATTCTGAGAAATAAAGTCAGAACTCACAATTGCGAGTTATGAAGTCACAATTGCGAGATAAAAACTCGCAATTCTGACTTTTTTTCTCGCAATTCTGAC
>NW_015650693.1:61203-61699 GCF_001515625.1 Sinocyclocheilus rhinocerous | reverse complement strand
TTTTATTTTTTTTTTTTTTTTTTTGTAAGATAACGATGGCCAATGGTAGAAACCTATGGAAGCCCTTTTCCACCACTGAATAAAAAATAAAAGAGGTAATTGCGACTTTTTATCTCACAATTCTGACTTTTTTTCTCAGAATTGCGTGATATAAACTCGCAATTGCGAGTTAAAAAGTCATAATTGAGAGATATAAACTCGCGATTCTGAGAAATAAAGTCAGAACTGCGAGATATAAACTCACAATTGCGAGTTATGAAGTCACAATTGCGAGATAAAAACTCGCAATTCGGACTTTTTTTCTCGCAATTGCGAGTTTATATTTCGCAATTCTTACTTTTTTTTCTCACAATTCTGAGAAAAAGTCATATAAACTCAATTGCGAGTTATAAAGTCAGAATTGCGAGATATAGTCACAATTGCGAGATAAAAACTAGCAATTCTGACTTTTTTTCTCGCAATTGCGAGTTTATATTTCGCAATTCTGACTTTTTTC
>NW_015650693.1:52356-60398 GCF_001515625.1 Sinocyclocheilus rhinocerous | reverse complement strand
CTCAAAATTGGACTTTAACTCGCAATTGCGATTTTATATCACGAAATTCTGTGAAAAAAAGTCAGAATTGCGAGATAAAAAGTCGCAATTACCTTTTTTTTTATTCAGTGGCGGAAACGGGCTTCCATAGAAACCTGACGCGATCTTTAGAAAAAAGTTTTACGGAACTGTACTTAAAGATTCTTAAAGTCTCGTTTCATGGAAAAATGGCATACAGGTTTGAAACGGCTTCAAGGTAGTTAAATGACTAAATTAATTTTCTTTTTGGGTGAATTACAGGGGGAAAAAACACTTGTACTTGAAGACAGAGAAAGAGATTGTACCAAGGTTTTTTTTATGTTTTCTCGAAGATGTAGACACAGTGTATCTCTAATACACTATAATCAGTCATTCTCGGTTTTACTTATTTCAATGCAAGTATTTACAGTTAATCAGGCTGCATATTGTGTTTTTACATGCCGAATGCTGGATGGACGCCTACCTGCCTTGCTCCTTTATTGTGCATCGGAATGGCTGCTCCGTACTGGATTATGGCGCTTTTGTTAAGTTTTTTTTTTATATTGCACCTTTCACGTTGCTCAGCACCAACGGCCTCCAAAGCATAACAAGATTCTCCTTCCAAAAGAATCTTTCAAATAGAAATGTGTCGAATGGAGCTAAGTAACGATTTCTTTAATGTTTTCAGTGCGCATTGAAGTTGTTCAATCTTATAAACGCTAAGTAAACTGTGATCACAATCAAAAAAAGTGTCAAATTAGCTATCATAGTGATGATCTTGTTTATGGTACATGTGTCAAAGAACAATCTTAATTGTCGCCATAGAAAGGCTTTTCTTTATTCATTTCAAGTGCATGAAACAATGTAGTATAAGTCTATGCACATGTCAAGGGTCAACTGATTGTACACAATTTAGCAAACGTGAACCGTTCATGTTTAACAGATGTAAATGGTTAGTACTCCAGAACGCTCTATATAACGTACATGCGTTTTTGTTTGTTTATAAAGCCTTGACGTAGGAGAGTTTGACGCCAGTGTAGAACGCTGTTGACGTTTTGTACCTTAGTGTCCTGGTACGAGAGCTATTAGCAAATTTGCACTTTTTCCATTTTGATTTTGTACCTGCTTTATGTATCTGATTGTAAGGAGATTTAGGTCTCGTCGTTTTCTGGTAATTTTATGTTATCCCACCTCTTTAAAAAAGCAAAATAAATGTTTTGAGAAGTCTTGTCCGACCCTTTTTAAACGCACCATGAAGTTTGGACTGCAACTGCTGCCCCCTACTGGGTAGTGAATGAATTACCACATACAATTAAAATATTTAGGTTTGTTGTCCAGTTAAAATAACAGTTTAAAGTTGAAATCTATATTTTATTTTCTCTAAAACTGACAAAGTAATAGAACATTTTAACATTGCATTGGTCATGCTACTGAACCCTGTGAAACATTACAATGTTTAACTTCTGAACAATGGCACTAGAAGATACATATTATACAATATGACTTCTGAAATGGATATAACTGTAACAATACATTCAGTCATGATGATTCTAGAACCCTTCACATCAACAATCAAGAGCTACGTAAGTGAGTCCGAATCATGAATGTTACAATTATGCATTCCAAACATCAAGTTTTGGCAAACTTTGAGGAAAGAAATAAAAACAATACTTTAAAAAAACAAATAAAAGAAATATTTTTTCTGCCACGATGAATAGTGTGAACACTCAATCGAAGTAGTAATTTTGAAGAAAGATGCTGTTCAGGCCTTTAAAGACAGGCTGAAAGTTGTAAATCAGAGCTTTTTCTTCTTCACTTTGCGAATAAAACCGATGATGGTTTTTCATTGCTGAAAAAGACAAACAGCAAATAAAGGCATAAATTAAGTGGTCAGAAAGACGCTAATTTTGACTTTTTTTTTTTTTTTCTTTTCTTTTTTAAACAAACTAGTGGTCGACCGATATATCGCCAAGGCCGATATATCGGCCGATATTTGGCATTTTTCTAATTTGAGGCCTTTTATTTTGACGGCGCTGAGAACAGCAGCCTGAACACTTAAGAGTGCGCTCACATTCTCCCTCTTGTTCGCTGTCGTCGTTAATAGTTCTGTCTAATACGGATAGAAGTATATCTAATAATCAGGTAGAACGGTTAAACAAAGGAATTAAAATGTATACAAAAAGTATTATAACGATTGCTTTTATATTATTAGTAATAGAAAGGCAAATTATAATACTTTATCGTTTGCCGTCAGCATTCAGCAAATACGCATTTATATCATTTAAACAAACCTTTGAATGACTAATGAACATTTAATTTCACAAACCTTGCAAACTTAGTCGGATTCAGTTGCGTGCTGTATGTAAAATGAGTGTTACCATGGCTTTATTTGAAAAAAAATATGATTTCCAATGCACACAACTTCCCAGAATACTGAGTGCCCTGTTGGTTACAATGCTTACTTCCTTTTTAATTATATTTTTATTAAATATTTATTTATTTGTGAAAAATACTTGTCATCTAAAGTATAAGTATGTTTATTTTACACATTTTTTTATTCCATTTTCAAATGATTTCAAATGTCTTAAATATTAAATTACATAAAATTATATTGGCCATCGGCCACCCTGCTTTCCTAGATATCGGTATCGGCTGTCAAAAAACCAATATCAGTCGACCACTAAAACAAACCCAGGGTTTAACACCAAGTTAAGCTAAATTAAAAGGGTTAACGAAAGCCAAGACGAGAGATTCTCAACTTCATATTGCAATTTCCATTTTTTAGATGACCAACCTTCAGAAACAAAGAAGTGGGCAGTGTAGAAAGTGGCTTTGATGGCAGAGAGCGTGTGCACCATACCAGCTTTCTCAATCCACTCAAATGGGCTTTTCTCTGGGTGCCATTGAACAGCATAGAAGGGATATCGATATGCTACAGGATATACGACAGAGGTTCATTAAAAACCTTTTGATATAATATATAAGAATATAAATGTAATTATTTATATAGTCATCACTTATATTTACTTCTACACACATATTTACTTCTACATGTAAAACCGACCAATTAGCTCACTACAGCACAGTATTATGGGTGAACTCAATTTAATGAAAAACAGCTGACGGTGGGCCTGCCTGAATGATGGGTTACATCACACACATACACAAAGAGATGCTCTGTAGCATTCATACCCTCCATGGTGGAAATGAACTCCTTTTTGCCATCTGTGTTTGTTGTCAGGACTCGATAAAAACGCTTAAGCTTGGCATTGCTACTGTAATTCTGTAAGAGCAAATCATGTTTAGACAACTCAGAAAAAAAACGAAAAAAATAGTTGAAGTATACAGTGACCGATCTGCAGTGTTGGGGGTAACGCATTACAAGTAACTTGAGTTGCGTAATCAGATTACTTTTTTCAAGTAGTAAAAAAAACTAGTGAATTAATGCATTACTTTTAAATTTACAACAAAACATCTGATGTACTTTTCCAAATAAGTAACGTCAGTTACTTTGTTTTCCCATTTATTGACTGACAGCTCTCCTGTCCTCATATTGAAAGAAATTATTAGTAAGGTGCAGATGCATTGTGTGCCCTGTCTAAACATGATATTTAGTTTAGTTCTACACTCTAAAAAATGCTGTGTTAAAAAGGGACAAACCCAGCTATTGGGTCAAAACAACCCAATAGCTGGGGTTGTCCCTTTTTAACCCAGTGCAACCCAGCATTTTTTAGAGTGTAGACTAAATGTGAACATGCATTTACTGATTTCACGTGCACAAAAACAAATTCAGTATTCCTCAAAATGAATAAAAACAGGGAACTGCAAACTCAGAAATGATGCAAACCTGCAATAATTAAACCTGTTAAATAACACAAATACACTTCATATGATTGATCTCACTGATGACCTTTGATGGTCCCATACGAATAAGCAATAAGTAAAAACAACAAACATTGTTGTTGTTTTTTTAATTGCTCAAATAAGAGTGTTATTGTTATTCATTTATTTTTGTTAGCAAGCCCAGCCCTGGTGAGAAATAGTAACGCACAAGTAATATAATACATTACTTTCCATAAAAAGTAATGAAGTAACGCAATTATTTACTTTTTTTAGGGAGTACGCAATATTGTAATGCATTACTTTTAAAAGTAACTTTTTCCAACACTGCTGGTCAGTATGCAGAAAGAAGTACCATGAGAAATACAGAAGTCAATGTTTCTGGTTTTGATGGCATTCCATTGTATGCATTGTGAAATTACTTCTGAAAAAAATTCTCACATGCATAAAATTTTTTATTAAATAAAGTTGGGAACTTGGGACCTGCATGGACAAGCTCCAGTTGTGGAAATTAGACGTGATGTTCTCGTCTGACAGAGACTGAAGAACATCCTTTGGAAACTTCTTGAACAACCTGCTGTTTTGAGCTCCTGTAATCAATCAAAATCAATGACCAAACATCAACTCATTGTAAACAACCGTAATGAGTTAATGCACAAAATAGGTAAACCAGATAACAAAAACTGTGCTTAGCAATTTGTCATTTGCCTTTTAAGTTTGGTGCAATAATATATGAAAATTGTTTAGAAAGTGTCGCAAATGTATAAAAATAGTAAGCCATATCATCATGTTGCACATCTAGTTTGTCATGGGTATATAAATATGTTCATATAAACTTATACATAGAAGTATGCTGATGCTCTGTTATATGTTTCCACCAAGCGGCAACCTCCCGCCGTCTCTCGTGAAGCCAACAAGGAAGTGACTTAAACTGTAATTCGTCAACTGGCCGCTAGAGGCTGGAATTTTTTTATAACTCATCCGTTTAAATTATATTAAGCCTTAAAGTTCTGCATAATTAAGGGCGTGGCCACTTGAGTGATAGGTGGATTGCCGCTGCTGTCACCACCGTTGAGCTAGGTGGGCGTGGCTTCAGCAACCTGCTCCCGCCTCTTTGCCCATTTTCGATTATACGGGAGTGACGCGCTGCCAAGATGGCGACGGCCGCCCCCGCCCACTTTTGAGCTTCAAAAACGCTCTTCGGAAATCTACGGGTGACGTCACGGACACTACGTCCATGTTTTTATACAGTCTATGGTTTCCACCCATTAATTGCCACTGTTATATGTTTACACCCATTAATTGTAATTATTGTAAAGAACAACAGTGCTGTATTACTAGTAAAAGTTTGCCATTCCAGAATGTGACTTTTGGAGAAAAACACACAATGTTACCAACCTGGGCTGAAGGTCAGCGGCAGGGCGACTGCTTTGGTGTCAGTCAAGGTCAATAAGTTCTTGTTGCTGGTCAGAACCGTGAGCTGTTGGAAGCCCTGGCAGGTGCCCCAGATCGGAAAATAATCCGAAGCATCATTAGCCTGTTGTGGTTAATAAAGAAGAACCATCAATTCATATTCAGATCAATTCAAACTAATTTTCACATGATGATGTTTTTAACTTACCTTTATTGCAAGTTCATAGAAAACCTTCGCCGCTCTGGTAAACTGAGACTTTTCGATGTCCACATTCCCACCAGGAAGCAGCAAACTAAATGGGTAAAAGCAGTCAATTAATATAGGTATGAACAAAAACAGCAGTTTTGGAACATGTTATCTGGTTTCTAGCTGGTCTATTAATTGGATTACATGTTGGACTAAATATAAACCAACTTCCATGTTCCAAACACATCTACCAGCTTAGGTAGGTGTGAAACTAGTCAAAAACACTCACCCATTTATTGCGTTGAACAGTTTTTCATACTCCTCCTCTGTATGATTTATGCTGCAAAACAAACATAATTACCTTTATGTACCCTTTCTCTCTATTTCTATTTTTTTTAATAATAGCATGTAGCTTGTGTTTAACATACTGAATTGGTACAACCCTGGCACCAGCTGACTCCAAGTGTTTCACATATGATGCAGCTATATAAGAAGAGCCCTGTGCATGAGGGTCGTCCTCTAAGTTTTCCTGGGCTAAAATTCCTGAAATGCAAAAAGATATATATTAGGCATATGCATTGCCTTACGATAATTAACCATGGTTTTACTTCCAAAAAAACAAAAGAAAAAAAAAAAACATGGTTAACCTCTTAAGACCCTGCGGCCTCATATGAGGACATTATATTTTGGTGTATTTCTCTGAGACTATACATGCCACAGTTTGAAGTCTGGATGTCCTGTACAGAGCACATTCAGGGCTTTTCAGAGATACTAAATGTTTGGATGTTTCACCGTGACCACTCCCTCTCCTTGGTCTTCAAATATGTCTGATATTAATTTAGTGACACTCTTATGGAAATATGATAATATTTTGAAATTATCATTTAAATCTGACTAATTTTTAAACTGTCTGTCATAAATCAACATCTCAGGAAAATGTTATGGGGTTTCAAATCAAAATATGACCTTCTGTTACGAAACAGGACGTTGATTTCATACATGTCCTCATATACACTGGGACTAAAAGCATGTTTATTAGCATTTTGGGAGACACAACAAATGAACAGGGAAAGAAATTATATTTCTATATTCTATGAAATATTATATATTGTTATGAAAATCTTGTCAATTATTACTCCCATTATTACACTTCTTTTTTCATTACATGTTGCCCCAAAAACACATTAATATGCAAATTAGATTTAGGTGATAGATACATTGTATATAATGAGAAAACCTGTTTATGGCCATTTTACACACATTTTGCAGAAAGAAAAATAGTATATTGAATCATTCTGTTATAACATAGTTGAGAATCATCTTTATACAAAGTTTGATAAAAAAATAAATAATCTTGAAAACTAAAAATGTATTGGTGATTTAAAAAATCAATTGTTTTTGCCTATGCATGTTCATTCATGTATTTTTATTTTTTTTTAAAGAATTGAGTCCCGATGTCCTCTACCGAGGACATAGCATAACTTATGAATGAAATGTCTTTTTTTAATATATATATTTTTTTACATTATTTTTAATGCTCTAAGCAATGTAAAGACATGGAAAAAACAAACTTTTTCCTAAAACTTTTTTTCTCGGGTCTTAAGAGGTTAAAACAGTTAAACTATGGTAACCACAAATTAACCATGGCTTTACAACACTAACCATAGTTTAACCATGGTATCTGTGGTTATACAAATGATAACCAATCCGCCAAAATCATACACGTTTGGCTATTAAAACCATGGTTAATTTTCATAAGGGCAGCATAAGGCTGTACCGGTTTGCTATTTGTCTTCCAGACTATCACAACCACAAAAGCCCACAACCTCTTTAAAACCATCAAACCAAACCAACTTGGACTGATTAGGAGAACAGCTAACCACTGGCTGGTTTAGCTTTTTTCCGCAAGGTTAGGTTCCAACCATGTTTAAAATGTTTTACCATGACAATGCTTTTATGAGTTAAAAAGGAGAACGTTCTAGCGGCGGAGCTGTGGAGAAGGATGCTGCTATTAAAAAAAAAATCCCAGTGAGCAACACGACATCTCAAGAATACGAGATGAAATAAAACATCATTTACCAGACATCATACACTAGTTACCCGCAAACAGGACATTAAAAAGATGCAACGCTTCAAAGACTCGCTTTTATTCTTACCGATGATTGGTCTGTAATTTAAATTACGAGCGCATGATGCTGGAAAACCGCATTGAAAAGCGGCAAACACCGCGAGCACGAACACCTGGCGATACATCCACCTCAGGTAGCACACCAAAGGACGAAATAAAGGAAAGCTCCTCGATGTTATCTGTAAAGAAGGCAATGTCAGCTCCACTGGCGATGTCAGGCTTTTTAACGAAAGCTGCGCCCGGATCCGCTTATCCGCAATCGTCACGTTAACCGAGCGGCGCCTTGACGCGTGAATTGTTGAGGCGTTGACTGTTCTTCAGGATCAGCTCTGATGAATTCACAATCCAATGAGAGAATAGCGAAAAGTCAGGGCTGGCCCCGCCCACTCGAATCGTCATCGTCACAATGACATGCCTGTCAAAATTCCTTTAAAGGGGTCATATGATGCAATTTCATTTTTTCCTTTCTCTTTGGAG
>NW_015650693.1:50610-52226 GCF_001515625.1 Sinocyclocheilus rhinocerous | reverse complement strand
AACCTTAAACCGCATAAACGCATTTCATTACACCAAATACACAAAATAATGTTCTTTTTAGCAGCATCATATGACCCCTTTAAATTCCAACTGCATTTTTGTCAGAAGCTAATTGTAATACCACGTGTGTTTTAAAAAAAATAATTAAGCCTAACGTTACGTAAACGTTACATTCTGTTATAATTAAAAGATAATTGACACAAATGCACAATAGAAAAGCTATAATTAACGATTATTTTCTACGTTCAGTACAAAGGAAAGCATTGTATGACATTATTAAAACAACATCAAGAGAAATCTCTCTGTGACAATCATCATAACACATAATCCCATAATTAACACTGATGACCTTTCATAACAAAGTAGGTAACACTTTTACTCGTACTTACACTAATGGTGCATCAGCTGTGTTGAATGAATAAGTGCCCTGGTTATGTAACACATAGCAAGGCTTCTGTACAACAAAAGGAACCAACCTACCATAAAAGAGTTTTTCTGAGGGTTGCTAAAAAGTCAACTTGGTTCTCAAACAAAGGTGTGTAAGGTGCATAAGTTCAAAAGTTCCAGTAGCTCAACTGAGGACACATAGATAACTTTCTGAACATTGTGGGTAACAGTATTAAAGACAGAATGTGCTGCCACTAAACGGCAAGTTCTTCGCAAAAAACTAACCGACTTCCTGTCAATGCTTAAATGCTGACAGGCCACAGGTCTGCTACCTACCAGACCACAAAAACAGAAGAAAGTGTTTAGTAAGCAGAGCGTAGATGAAAGAAAATACTTTTTTATTGCAGAAACGGATGTTAAGTAAAAATATGATTGCACAAGAATCAGAATTGGTTATGAGCTCGATGCCATGTTGTGTTACAGGGCATTCAAAACATAAAGATAGATTTATTCTTGTTATAGCAAGTCAGTTATGGTCTGATAATGATTTCAGAGCTCTTCTTTTCTGTTCAGCTCTTCTGGATCTGATGTCATAAACCAGAACAACAACAGTAGCCACGCCCACCAGAGCAGAGACAGCCAATTGGACCACAGCTTCAGTTGAATTACAACAGCAGACGCATTCTGAAAGGAAAAAAGAACTAAATAAATATCCGTATATATAATGATTGATAATATGCTGCTGATGTGCTGGTCAGTGATGGTTTGATGGTACCTGAACATGTGTGACAGAGTTTGCTGATGTCCAGATGTTGAGTCTGGTTGCTGATGGGATTGTTGAGCACACAGCTGTAGCTGTTTTTATCCTGATATTCCACCTCCAGAGGTAGAGAGAGACTGATGCTGAGATCAGACACACTGATGCTGGACAATAAACTGTTTCCTTTGTACCAGGAGAGAGTCACATGACCCACATTCACCACTGAACACAGCAGCACACATCTGGATGCTGATGATCCTGATGGTGAAGGGTTTTGAGGACAGTAACTGGTGATGACAGGAATGGGAAGACGAGCTGGAAAACATGAGAAACATAAATAAATCAGAATAAATTGTCTGTGTCTGAGTCTATGCCTTTTTACTCACCAATGACAGTAACATTGAAAGTTTTCTTTGACACTTGTTGTCCAATCATCTGTGCTTTATAAAGTCCAGAGTCTGTGGTTCTG